>NC_134833.1:152960776-153015244 GCF_004210375.1 Tachypleus tridentatus | reverse complement strand
TGAAAAGAAAAACAAAATTTAATACATTTTTTTGACTGATAATTCTTCACTTGTACACTTAATGACAGATCATAAATCAATTCATCACCGGAAAACAAATTAAAAGATCGAATTATTGTGAAATGAAACACCTGGAGAAGTGATAATGAAAATGTTAACTTGTAGTACACACACTTGTGATCGTTAAAAATTAAACAGGATTTCATGGAATTCATTCTTTTGATTTAAGCCCTCAATCACAGGTGTTAAAATCCACCATATCTTTGTATTTTTCAAACTGAATTTGGTAAAAACTTTCTAAAATCAAAACAATTAATAAATTAGCCAACCACTATTCTTATAACTTAGAGCTATTTGGGTAACATTTCCAGCTGTGTTGTTTGAGTATTTAACTTGTGTAACAATTGAATACCTTGGGTTTTAACCTAGGGCTACTTATCGAGTTGCATGGGTTTTTCAGTTTGGGTTACATGGTAAGTTTAAGCTTGGATAAACTTTATTAAAAACAGGGTAAGAGATCACACAGGCATGTATCTTAACACCCCCAAAGGTTGGACGGTATTCTATGTAGCTTTGGAAAATATGACTTACAAAACAGCACACTGTATCTTAACTACTTTAAGAAGAGACAAAATCAACAATGTTTTTCCCTCTCTAGGGCTTTCGGAATATTTACAGTTCACAGAAAGGGCTGACCTGAGGAGATGGTGAAAGAATCTACGAGCAAGATGTCCTACTTGGTCACGATATTCCAGAATTATGACTTCTGAAAGTGGTTCATTTGGACCATAAAAACTCCCAAGAGCTGCTTCTAGTTGAACTACAGAAAATTGAATAAATGTAAATCAACAATACGTTTCCTACTACCCAAAAATAACAAACGTTTAGTCAGGATATTGTCACACATCTCACGTGTATTTTATACATTATTACGGAGATCTATTAAAAAAACGTTATATTAATGGGAACAACTAAAAATGCCCGGTAAAAATCCCAACATCAACATTACTATGTAAAGTGACTTTATTCTTATGATATTAATATAAAAACATGCTTTACATTTTTTGTTGGTACAAAATGACCCAATATCTCCAGAAGACAAAGAAGGACAGGCGATCTTCTTCTCTGTATGTATACATAGAGCATATTATAAACAGTATCATTGGACAATATTTACCGTAGTATAAACTCCACACATCTCCTAACAATTGGGACTTGGTTTGAAATGGTACACAGCAGTACAGTGTACTGGCATCATTTTTTCATATTGAAGGGGAAAGGTGACAAAACCTGAATGTGTGAATTTTCCCCTTTAAACAAATCTTTTGTTCACAAGAAAACCAAAAGGATATCAAACTAGAAGTGGTACAAATGAATATGTGATTCATCAGTGTAGCATGAGGGGTGAATAGAGACCATCAATGGTCACCTTGTTTTAAGAAAACCAAAAGGATATCAAACTAGAAGTGGTACAAATGAATATGTGATTCATCAGTGTAGCATGAGGGGTGAATAGAGACCATCAATGGTCACCTTGTTTTAAGAAAACCAAAAGGATATCAAACTAGAAGTGGTACAAATGAATATGTGATTCATCAGTGTAGCATGAGGTGTGAATAAAGACCATCAATGGTCACCTTGTTTAAAGAAAACCAAAAGGATATCAAACTAGAAGTGGTACAAATGAATATGTGATTCATCAGTGTAGCATGAGGTGTGAATAGAGACCATCAATGGTCACCTTGTTTTAACACCCATAAGACTTGACCACCATCAGTTAGCATGGTTATGACCTCATTTTGACTTACAAGACTCAACTGGGCAGTGGCAGATGAGAGCCAGCCTGGGTGGTTGTAATACTGAGTTCAGAGACCACTTGGGACTGAGAAACAGGTAACCAAAAGCCAAACTGACTGGTATGCAGGTTTGGACTATACATTTGTTAAAATGAAATAAGTCACAAGGTAGACACATGAAGTAATTGATTGCACAGCGCCTTCTCAGCCAAGACAAAACATATGCATGCACGTGAATCTCGGGTATAAGTTGTTTTGGTCTGACATGCTCAGTTGAGGTGATGTTACCAGTCTGAGTGTGTGTGTGTGTTTTTATCTTCTACTGTGCTTTGATTTTATTGTGGCCAGAAGTGTATATCCTTTTTACTGTGTCTTCAGAAAACACTCCAACATAAAAATGAAACCAATTACAAGTTTCTTCTGATATTCTATAAATAAAAAAGCTAGAATACGTGAGGAACCAACCCAAGAACAGGAATTAATAGTGTTAGTGACAGTTTCTGTTCTTGGTCCATTTGGTGTCCACAAGCTACCTGACAACAACTGGCCTAGCAACTGGACTGCCAACAACAAAAAAAAAAGATTTTTGCAGGAAATACAGTTGGTTGAATACTAGAAATAATAAAATTAGTAGTACACCTTGCCATAAAACTGGAACGTTTATAGTGGAAATGAAGGCAGGAATGAATGTTTTTTAAAGAATGGGTCAACAATGAAAAAACTTGTTTTTGTTAAAGTCAACAGAAAGAACTCTGACTTTGTGGAACCAAACGTTTCAATTACAAAGAAACTGTGGTAAAATTGATGGCTGAAGCTGAAAAAGAGACCATTGAAAATGTTTATGTGAAAGGTTTATCTCATGAAAAGATGATTAATACATGAATGTTTCACACAGAATATAAGGTAGCAAAAGAAAAGCTATTATTTCATAATTTTGATTCTGAATTACAAAAACTAAATGGATCTGACCTGAACCAAATCCTTCACTCAGTGTCACGTGTATTAACATCATAAATCATGTAAGTGGTGAAATAAAAAAACAACAACTAATTAACATACTTACTATATCTACATTAATAGTGTAGAATTGAACCTGTATCCCAGATAATGGAATGAACTCACTGGTAAATGTATTTCTGGACTTGACTGAACTTGAAAACCTTGCTGCAAAAAGTAATTTTCCGATTCTTTACTTGGTTGTCTTTAGTCTTACAGAATGAATGAAGACTACCTGAAAAGCTATTTGAGAGACATGTGAAGATCCAACCATGATGTTATGGATTAAAAGTGGAATAAAGAAACTTGTGAAAGATAAAGTTCTTTTTTAACTGTGTGGTGCTGTACTAATCACAGATTAGAACTTTTGGGCCAGTATCACTGTAAAATCAGTCTCAGGGATCAACAGATTTAAAGAGTTTATTGATAAACTTTATGTCTTCTATCTGATGTCACCTGAAAATAACAGTGAAAGTGTGTGTGGGAGCTTGCTAGAGATTCAACTTTTGAAAACTGTCTAAATATTAAGCACTCGATGGATGGTATCTAGTTTCCAGTCAGTTTCAGCAATCTGAGAACGCTATGAAGTGCCAGTGCAACATTTGTGAAGAAGTGAAGCATGATTTAACAAGAGACATAAAAGAGAAATGTATTTGAAAGCTTACAGTGAAAAATTACAACTACAAAATTTCTATTGATTTAGGATTGATGTGTGATGCTTTCCAAGAATTATCAAATTCGGTTTGGACTTACAAGAGTGTGATACTGACTTGTACAAGGCAGGTCAAAAGATAAAAGCTCTTGTTCAAACATTTAAAGGACGGATGATTCCAAACCTATATTATAAAAATACTGCCAAAAATCTTAATTTCCTGGCAGTTTCACTCCACAACAGATTGTAAAAACAATTAATCTGGAAACTTTTCACAGAACTGTGAAAAAAACTGATTAAAAATAGGTTACTTGATAGTGAAGATGGAGATAACACAGTGTGCAAGAGTGCTGGATAAAATCTCTGGCCTAAAAATATTGATGCTCATTTAACATTTGGCGAGATGGAGCTCAGAAAATTATAAGTGAGATTTCAGCTAAGTGTAAGATACAATATGCAGATTTCTTCAGTATTTCACTGAAAAAAAGGTTCCAGAAAACTTATATTTGGAACACACCCTGTTCCCGTTTCTTCCAGTGAATGTGAACCAAGGTTTCTGGAGATTAATTTCATTGTCACCCCAACCACAGCTATGTTGATGACAAAAACCATTTTTGTTGGCCCATCCCTTCCATGCTTTGACCCAAGATAATGCTAAAAGTTATGGTTGCTCCAAAAATGTCACTTAGCAGTAGACACCATAAGCAAGGAATGAAGTTGGAATACTGCATTGGATGAGAAAATAAATATAGAATTTTCTATGAAAAAAGAGAGGTCATTCAATACATTTTCATCTCTTAATTTCTTATACACATTAGTACCAGCACCTGCTAAAGATGATGGATCGCACTGTCCACAGAAAAATGTAAGGCATGTTTTTCTTTTAACATTATAAAAATAAAGCAATTGTGCACAAGGATGTGTTGGTGTCATGATTTCTACTGAAAGTAGGTACATGTTTTGTTAGTCTAACATAATTAACTGAAAATAATGTTCATAATTTTTAAACCCTTTTAACTTATAGTGATGTTTAGTTAAAAAAAGAATTAATCTTGAAATAAAACAGAATTTTCAAAATTCTAATTTAATTGTAAAAAGCAGTTCTAGGTAAACTAAATATTCCATATTTTAATTAAATGGTTTCTATAGCAATCAATTAATAATACAATTCAAACATATTTTCCATACCTTCACACAAGCTAAACATCTCAGACACAACACACCTTCTATGTCTTGACACAAGTTCCCATAGTAACCAGTTAACAATACAATTTAAACATCTCACACACAACACACCTTCCCTGTCTTGACACAAGTTCCCATAGTAACCAGTTAACAATACAATTTAAACATCTCACACACAACATACCTTCCCTGTCTTGACACAAGTTCCCATAATAACCAGTTAACAATACAATTTAAACATCTCACACACAACATACCTTCTATGTCTTGACACAAGTTCCCATAATAACCAGTTAACAATACAATTTAAACATCTCACACACAACATACCTTCCCTGTCTTGACACAAGTTCCCATAGTAACCAGTTAACAATACAATTTAAACATCTCACACACAACATACCTTCCCTGTCTTGACACAAGTTCCCATAGTAACTAGTTAACAATACAATTTAAACATCTCACACACAACACACCTTCCCTGTCTTGACACAAGTTCCCATAATAACCAGTTAACAATACAATTTAAACATCTCAGACACAACATACCTTCCCTGTCTTGACACAAGTTCCCATAGTAACCAGTTAACAATACAATTTAAACATCTCACACACAACATACCTTCTATGTCTTGACACAAGTTCCCGTAATAACCAGTTAACAATACAATTTAAACATCTCACACACAACATACCTTCCCTGTCTTGACACAAGTTCCCATAGTAACCAGTCAACAATACAATTTAAACATCTCACACACAACATACCTTCCTTGTCTTGACACAAGTTCCCATAGTAACCAGTTAACAATACAATTTAAACATCTCACACACAACATACCTTCTATGTCTTGACACAAGTTCCCGTAATAACCAGTTAACAATACAATTTAAACATCTCACACACAACATACCTTCCCTGTCTTGACACAAGTTCCCATAGTAACCAGTCAACAATACAATTTAAACATCTCAGACACAACATACCTTCCCTGTCTTGACACAAGTTCCCATAATAACCAGTTAACAATACAAGCTAAACATCTCACACACAACATACCTTCCCTGTCTTGACACAAGTTCCCATAGTAACCAGTTAACAATACAAGCTAAACATCTCACACACAACACACCTTCTATGTCTTGACACAAGTTCCCATAGTAACCAGTTAACAATACAATTTAAACATCTCACACACAACATACCTTCCCTGTCTTGACACAAGTTCCCATAATAACCAGTTAACAATACAAGCTAAACATCTCAAACACAACATACCTTCCCTGTCTTGACACAAGTTCCCATAATAACCAGTTAACAATACAAGCTAAACATCTCAAACACAACATACCTTCCCTGTCTTGACACAAGTTCCCATAGTAACCAGTTAACAATACAAGCTAAACATCTCACACACAACATACCTTCCCTGTCTTGACACAAGTTCCCATAGTAACCAGTTAACAATACAATTTAAACATCTCACACACAACATACCTTCCCTGTCTTGACACAAGTTCCCATAGTAACCAGTTAACAATACAATTTAAACATCTCACACACAACATACCTTCTATGTCTTGACACAAGTTCCCATATAAACCAGTTAACAATACAATTTAAACATCTCACAAACAACACACCTTCCCTGTCTTGACACAAGTTCCCATAGTAACCAGTTAACAATACAATTTAAACATCTCACAAACAACACACCTTCCCTGTCTTGACACAAGTTCCCATAGTAACCAGTTAACAATACAATTTAAACATCTCACAAACAACACACCTTCTATGTCTTGACACAAGTTCCCATAGTAACCAGTTAACAATACAATTTAAACATCTCACACACAACATACCTTCCCTGTCTTGACACAAGTTCCCATAGTAACCAGTTAACAATACAATTTAAACATCTCACACACAACATACCTTCCCTGTCTTGACACAAGTTCCCATAGTAACCAGTTAACAATACAAGCTAAACATCTCAGACACAACATACCTTCCCTGTCTTGACACAAGTTCCCATAGTAACCAGTTAACAATACAAGCTAAACATCTCACACACAACACACCTTCTATGTCTTGACACAAGTTCCCATAGTAACCAGTTAACAATACAATTTAAATATCTCACACACAACACACCTTCCTTGTCTTGACACAAGTTCCCATAGTAACCAGTTAACAATACAATTTAAACATCTCACACACAACATACCTTCTATGTCTTGACACAAGTTCCCATAGTAACCAGTTAACAATACAATTTAAACATCTCACACACAACATACCTTCCCTGTCTTGACACAAGTTCCATAGTAACCAGTTAACAATACAAGCTAAACATCTCACACACAACATATACCTTCCTGTCTTGACACAAGTTCCCATAGTAACCAGTTAACAATACAATTTAAACATCTCACACAATAACATACCTTCTATGTCTTGACACAAGTTCCCATAGTAACCAGTTAACAATACAAGCTAAACATCTCAGACAATAACATACCTTCCCTGTCTTGACACAAGTTCCCATAGTAACCAGTTAACAATACAAAGCTAAACATCTCACACACAACACACCTTCTATGTCTTGACACAAGTTCCCATAGTAACCAGTTAACAATACAATTTAAATATCCCACACACAACACACCTTCTATGTCTTGACACATGTTCCCATCGTAACCAGTTAACAATACAATTTAAACATCTCACACACAACACACCTTCCTTGTCTTGACACAAGTTCCCATAGTAACCAGTTAACAATACAAGCTAAACATCTCAGACACAACATACCTTCCCTGTCTTGACACAAGTTCCCATAGTAACCAGTTAACAATACAATTTAAATATCTCACACACAACACACCTTCTATGTCTTGACACAAGTTCCCATAGTAACCAGTTAACAATACAATTTAAATATCTCACACACAACACACCTTCCTTGTCTTGACACAAGTTCCCATAGTAACCAGTTAACAATACAATTTAAACATCTCACACACAACATACCTTCCCTGTCTTGACACAAGTTCCCATAGTAACCAGTTAACAATACAAGCTAAACATCTCACACACAACATACCTTCCCTGTCTTGACACAAGTTCCCATAGTAACCAGTTAACAATACAATTTAAACATCTCACACACAACATACCTTCTATGTCTTGACACAAGTTCCCATAGTAACCAGTTAACAATACAATTTAAACATCTCACACACAACACACCTTCCTTGTCTTGACACAAGTTCCCATAGTAACCAGTTAACAATATAATTTAAACATCTCACACACAACATACCTTCTATGTCTTGACACAAGTTCCCATAGTAACCAGTTAACAATACAAGCTAAACATCTCAGACACAACATACCTTCCCTGTCTTGACACAAGTTCCCATAGTAACCAGTTAACAATACAAGCTAAACATCTCAGACACAACATACCTTCCCTGTCTTGACACAAGTTCCCATAGTAACCAGTTAACAATACAAGCTAAACATCTCAGACACAACATACCTTCCCTGTCTTGACACAAGTTCCCATAGTAACCAGTTAACAATACAATTTAAATATCTCACACACAACACACCTTCTATGTCTTGACACATGTTCCCATAGTAACCAGTTAACAATACAATTTAAACATCTCACACACAACACACCTTCCTTGTCTTGACACAAGTTCCCATAGTAACCAGTTAACAATACAAGCTAAACATCTCAAACACAACATACCTTCCCTGTCTTGACACAAGTTCCCATAGTAACCAGTTAACAATACAATTTAAACATCTCACACACAACATACCTTCCCTGTCTTGACACAAGTTCCCATAGTAACCAGTTAACAATACAATTTAAACATCTCACACACAACACACCTTCCTTGTCTTGACACAAGTTCCCATAGTAACCAGTTAACAATACAAGCTAAACATCTCAAACACAACATACCTTCTATGTCTTGACACAAGTTCCCATAGTAACCAGTTAACAATACAATTTAAACATCTCACACACAACATACCTTCCCTGTCTTGACACAAGTTCCCATAGTAACCAGTTAACAATACAATTTAAACATCTCACACACAACATACCTTCCCTGTCTTGACACAAGTTCCCATAGTAACCAGTTAACAATACAATTTAAACATCTCACACACAACATACCTTCCCTGTCTTGACACAAGTTCCCATAGTAACCAGTTAACAATACAATTTAAACATCTCACACACAACATACCTTCCCTGTCTTGACACAAGTTCCCATAGTAACCAGTTAACAATACAATTTAAACATCTCACACACAACATACCTTCCCTGTCTTGACACAAGTTCCCATAGTAACCAGTTAACAATACAATTTAAACATCTCACACACAACATACCTTCTATGTCTTGTCACAAGTTCCCATAGTAACCAGTTAACAATACAATTTAAACATCTCACAAACAACATACCTTCTATGTCTTGACACAAGTTCCCATAGTAACCAGTTAACAATACAATTTAAACATCTCACACACAACATACCTTCCTGTCTTGACACAAGTTCCCATAGTAAACAGTTAACAATACAATTTAAACATCTCACACACAACATACCTTCCCTGTCTTGACACAAGTTCCCATAGTAACCAGTTAACAATACAATTTAAACATCTCACACACAACATACCTTCCCTGTCTTGACACAAGTTCCCATAGTAACCAGTTAACAATACAATTTATACATCTCACACACAACATACCTTCCTTGTCTTGACACAAGTTCCCATAGTAACCAGTGAACAATACAATTTAAACATCTCACACACAACATACCTTCCCTGTCTTGATTCAAAGGTTTTCGTAGCAACCAGTTGCAAATGCAGTTCAAACATTTCAGGCACAATTCCCCTTGTCTGTTCCAGTCTAAGCTCAATAACAGACAAACAGCCTGTAGGGAATAGTTATAACGGTTAAAAAACCAAAGATTTCATAATAAATTTATAAATAACCCCATTATTTGTTGGAAACCAGTAACAAAACATCTGGTGGTCTAGAAACAAAACAGATCATATTTTACCAATCTTTTGTTTCTTGCTAACAAATCTTAGGAAGGATAGTAAGTCATCAGTCTTTTAAGAACTTTATTGAATATTTATCTGTTAACAAAAGAAATGTAATATAATGCAAGTTTTAACCCTTTGACCTTAGGTATCCTTTACTATGCATGACAGAAGGTTCTATGTCCAAAATTTTATTAAACTACTATTTGTTTATGTTATACCAATTAATATAACATAAAATCTTAACAAATAATCCACATTTTGATAACAAATTTTAGTTCCTAATTCTACAAGGAAATATTTTTAAAAGTCCTGAATTTCCCCTACTATGACACATACATGTAACATAGTTATCTTGTCTTCTCTACTTTTAATCACCACCCCTTGAAAAAGTAATTAAATTACTTATATTGGTCATACTGACAAAACCCGTGTTGAGAGAGTTGATTAATTAATGGATGAATGGTAATAGTTCTTAAAGATGGAAATGATTTCACTACCCTTAAAGTAACGCTTGAAGTTAGTACGGGCAGTTAAATAAAATAAAAGCACATAGGGAATGTTTATATTTGGACTATAATTTCATTTATTGTTATTACAGAAAAAATTACTTTTTCTATTGTGTAATTTTTTTCAGAACAGGAAACATTGCTTAAGTTGATTCTAATAGTTGCATCATAAATGTATTAGTCTATGAAAGACGAATCACGTGATTTATAAACAATTCATAACGTATGAGATTTTACATCTTGAACACAGAACTAAAAGTGAACCAAGTCATTTGTATCTTACTAGTTGGCCAACTTATGATGTAAGATGCATTATCTAATTGAACTCAAATCTATCTTGGTTCTGCACCAATGCCCTAACAATGATATTTGGTCATGGTCAGTTACAGAAAGACCAAACCAAACAAGGTGTCATGAGAAGAGCAGCAGTTTGTTTATGTTATCAGTAAGAAGTCCACTAGGTAATAAATCTGCCCAAGAGCTCACCGGCCAGTCAGCAAAGTCTAGCTCTGCCAAACCATGTTGTCATAACAAGTTTGTTTTTCATCTTTGTAAACTGTTACTTGTATATAATACTGAACTTGAAAACTTGTTCACATAATTGAATGTTTTATGGCAATAATAATACATTACAAATTTATAATAATTTGTAATAGTAGTATAAGTGTTTTATTTCTTGTTCTTCATGCTTACTCTTTATGAATACTTTTAAAAGCAATTAAACTGTAAATATCAGGATATTTTTAGGTTAGTTAAGATTAAGTTCAGTAAAATAAATAAAAATGTTTAAAGAGGCATGCATGGAAGCTGCTTGCACTAATTGTAATAGCTCATGGGTAATGTAATTCAATAGCATACCTTGAGCTACAAATTCCTTGAGTGATTTACAACTTACAAGTGCACAGACAGTAGTTAGTCATGGTTCAAAGGGCAATAAAACAATAATATTTAATTATAAATAAATGTATATTGTTACAAACTTAGAGCTAATTAAGATATACAAATGTGTTTTATTTTAAAGTGCAAAGTCATTATGGAAAGAGAAAAAGGGTAATTTAGATTTTTATTTTGGTGGTTACAAGGTCGGTCAGATTTACCAATCCCGTTTTGAGTTAGGTTAGAAAAACTAACATGTAAACTGTCAAGTTCTACTGAAAAAAAAACAAAAACATTTGATATGTATTAGGAGATCACAGAGATTACACAAAAAAAGTTTTGAAATTAGGAAAAGTTTTTTTAATTTTAACATGAAAATTACTTTGCACATGGACTATTCAAAACAAATACTCAATATATTTATGGGCAGATCTTTATTTTATTTTATTAGAAATACACCACAAAAATTTGTCACAGTTTGTGAAGATATACACAGTATGTTGAGAATTTGAAGCATCAATCTAAAAAGACTTTAAAGGAGTATACAAAGAGGTCATGTAGTCAGTCATATAGATTGACCCCACATTGACAGAGTTAATAATAAACAGATATTAGATAAATTATTTTCATGAGCAATAATACTAGGAGACTTGCAGCTCTGTAATGTAATTACTATCAACTTTATTTAAGTAATCTTACAAATAAGTTTTTACTGTGAGAATTAAAAACAAAATTATTTAAAAGTTAAAAAGGTATTAGTTCTGAGGTAATGGAAAAGAAATGTTATGATTAATTTAGATAACCTTTTAAACATTGAGTGAATGTATGACTAAAGCTGTCAAGGTACTGGTGATATTAAGCTAGATTAAATAAACTATTCCATATGTCTATGTAAGATTACCCAAGGAGCAAGATTCTGTAAAGAAATAAATCCTTCAGTAGGCGTGAAGAATAAAGTAACAAAAAACAATAATAACAAACGATAAATCACACACATGGAATATACACCTATAAATATTTCACTTGATAATGACATATTAACTGACAGTATCAGGGTACAGGCACTAACAAAACTAAATGACAAGTCATTACTTAAAAGCCTAATTGTGTAAATGTGCAAAGTTCTTTGCTAATATAAGACACAATTAGAAATGAAACCACAGCAAAATGACTGAAATCAATAGCACGTAAATATGACTTCAGGTCATGATGACTAGCTGCTGGATAATCTTGAATACCAGGTCTTTCCAAAGTCAAAACAAGTTAGTTTTGACTATCATATGGTCAGACATATGACCAGAGATAATATTAACACATTAAACAAAGAGGAAAAGTGTAATAGTAATAATTAATAAGAAAGGAAGGTTTTATATGTTCAAAAACAGCTGGAATGGGAAGAGAAGGCACTAATGAATATATAATAGACTAAAAGAAGAACTTAAAATGTTTGAGGTCTATAAACAAGAGACAAACATAACTTTCAAAGACAGAAAGAAAGGAACGTTCACGATTAGTGAAACTTCAACGATGCAGGTATTATAAATAACAAAAACTAGCTTGATAAAAAACAATACACATTAAATAGTAAATAGTATGGAAAAGAAAGTAAATTGTTACTAAATTAAATTATGTTAAAGACAGTGTATAAACCTTACATACGCAGAAGAAAGGGTTAACCCTTAAACAGCAGGAATGTCGTAGGCAGCAGCATCAAGTGGCAATGTCTGCCATTTAAGGGTTAACTAGTACTGGAAGAAACACTTTAAAACTGGAACAGCCTACCACTGAAGATTTAAAGAAATTAATAACTGTGTGCATGTTAGGGTGTTTATGATCTCAGTCTTGAATCTTTACTTCATATAAACTATCTTCAATTGCTGATTTGTGTAAATGCTTCATAATGCGTATCTCTAATTTTAAAATAAATACTGTTCATAGGATGATACTGTTTCATTATAACTCCCACAACATCTTAAAGATAATTAAATTTCAGAATAATGAGAAATAATTAATTTTATTCATAAATAACACTGTGTAACACAAATTTTGTTCCTGGATACTATGTGTTGTTTCTTAATTGCTTATGTTATAAAAGTACAGAAAATGGCCATTATTCCCTTCAAATTTTGATTTTATGACCTGGATAATGAAATTTAGAAATTAACCTATTTTATATGTAAAACAGGCAAATTTGCACATTTTCATTTACATAAGGCCTGAATAAAACAACATATGGATCAAGATTTACATGTATTTATAATAAAGTTATACAAAAATATTTAGAAGTGAGTAGTTATGTGAGATTTACGACTGTAACATAAATCACTTTCACATATCAACCCCCAAATATAGTCTCCCATCATGTTTTCGTTATATGCTACCAGATCAAAAGCAAAGTTTCAAAAGAAAAATAGGTCTTTTCCATTTACTTTAGGCATAAGCAATTGGGAAATAACACTTTGCCTATGAACAAGAAAAACTAAAAATTTTATTACATGGTATTATTTAAACCTTCTCCTAAGACCATTAGATTATTGCAAATGTGTTTTAACCACCAAAAGATATATTATTCATCATCTACTAAAGTTCTTATTTATTGTTATTTAATCAGTTAATACACTTAACATATCCTACAATTAGTTATTATATATGATTTAATTAAGATTATATATAATTTAGTAGTTATTATGTATTTATTCATTACTGATACAATATATTATAAATACTGAATGTACTTCTAGCAATCTTTACCTCATCCACTTGTTTACACTTCAAATACTGTGTAATGAGCTCAAATGGTGTCAACTTCCCCACATTTAAAACTCCCAAAGGAAATTTAATAATTGTTAGCGGTCCCCTGAAATAAGAACAATACACAAAATAAAACAATTTGTGTCATACATGTCTCCTAAGTGACAAATCAACCAGTTACAAGTGGATTATAAATCAACCTGAGCAATATATTTTAAAAAATATTCCATTTTTATTAAACTGGACTCAATGCAATGAACAATAAGGACTCGCTGCATGGTAATGTTTAATAAAAGTGTCATGTCTTATAAAAATTCATGCACCACATGACTGAAAGAAATGATAATGTTTCAACTAAAGCTGTGTCTGTTCTACCTCAGATGGTCTAATGGACACTGGTCACAAGCAAAAGGTCATGACTGTACCAACGTAAGCTGTGGCTGTTCTGGCTCATGTAATCTAATGGATACTGATAATGAGGGAAAAGTCATGCCTGTTTCAACTAAATTTTGGGTGTTGTGGCTCAGATAGTCTAATGTACATTGTTAAAGAGGAAATAGCCATGTCTTATTCTGCTAAACCTTCAGACTTTGTAGCACAAATGATCCAGTGGACACTAGTAATGAGCAACAGGCAATGTTTAAATAAAAGTCCATGTTTGTCTCAATTAAAGCTTTGAAAGACTATTTGAAAATAAGATGGCAAAAGTATTTATTTACTATCTCTCAGGAAACATCATTTTATATAGATACACAAATGTATGTTACATGAATCATTTCAACATACTTTTCAAATAATGCCACTACAGCAGTGATGGCTGATTTGGTTGGCTTACTGGCTTCAACTCCACTCCAGGACTGCCATGCCAGAAACGTTAAGTTAATCTTCTGCCTAAAAACATTGTGTAATAAATATAGAAAAAAAAAGATAGTTAATGAAATTACATCAACATCGTAGTAGTAAAAGCAACACAATGGAACTGATTTATCAGTTCTGAATTTATTACCTTGATCGGACGATTGAAATATAAAAATACCTAAAAACTCTGACCAAAATAATGAAAGTTACCTGAAGAAGTTTGACATTTCTATGACTTTACTTGACTCTGCCTCTTCTCCAACAAATTCTAGATTCACACAGGACAAAGCTGCATCAAAACACTGGAACAAAAATATCAGACTATTACAAGTTAAAATAATATATCCTATACCACCATTTCTCAAAGTGAGGATGCCCACCAGGGGGCGCAAATGATCTCTGTGGAGCTCAAGCAACTGGGGTTTAATCAATGATGCAAAAATGAGCATTTAAATGTACTTTTTATCAACAAAATAGTAACTAATTACTGCGATACATTTGGTAATTAACCGTGTATTATATCTCTTCACCTAACTCACTTTTTCAGTTTTTTTTGTTTTTTTTAAAGGTGTGGATGAAAACGTGTGGAAATAGTGTACTACACAATAACTCAATATAAACTACTTTTTATCTTAAAAACTTTCTACTGTCACTTATTAAGCAAGGGAATTTATGAATTTTAGACTGCAACAACTCTGTCACGAAACTTGTTCTCAAGTCTTAAAAAACAAGTATATTTTTTTTATTTAAAAACCAGTTGGCTTATTTGCTTTAAATAAAATATTACAAATTCTTAAATTTAGAAAACAATATCATTTAATTAGTTCTTTTGGAATTTATCCTTTTGTTAACCAACAAAATTATACTAAATTTCAAGCATTTGACATTGGTGTATCAATCTTCTATTTTTTTTTAAAGATTTTAACTGAATGAAAAATTAGTCAAATAATCACTAATTAATATAGTATGCTGATGTGTACCCTAATCTCCTTGAGAAGATCTGAAAATTTCACATAGCTTGAAAACATTACTTTAACATAAAAATGTGTCCTTTAACTTTTAGACATGGGTAGTTCTTTAATCCTTTTGCAACAGGCTTGGTATAATATACATAAGTTCATATTTAGTACTGACTGCATGTATTTTTTTTTACAGAAAAAATCAAATTTTATTTATGAAGTATTTTTACTAAATATTTATTTGTGATAATATTAAGTCTCACTATCAGTTGCAGTGGGAAGTCATTTGTTGTTATGATTAAAAAATAAATCTATTCTTCATCCCAAAAATCTTAAATGTGATTTGTGTAATCTCTAAAACATCATAAATACATTTCAAATGTATGTCTTCAGTAAGATTTAATATTTTGTTTGTTATTTTCTCCACCCTAGCTACATGGGGGCTGTCAATTTGACCAACCTTGTAACCACCATAAATAAATAAAAGGAAATAATTAAAATGATGCATTCTTTTTGTTCTAGAATGACTACTGATTACAATACAAAAAATAAATATTTAGTCTAAATAGCTAAAGTCTTATAATATTATATATTTTTATTATTTTGATCTTCTGGTTGTGCCTAGCTAACATTACATAATTTGCATTGACACAGAGCACATGCACTCATGTTACCATATCTAATAATATAAAACTGACTTTAGACATTACAAAGTGACTGTTTTGGCTGTGTTTTAGAGGACTAGAAATATTTTACAATATACAATGACATTTCAATTATTATATAATAGATATATATATATATATACAAATTATTACTATTTAGAAATAAGTTATTAAACTTATTTTTCTTTAAACCTAGAACATTAAATAAAGAAGTAAAGCAAACAATTATCTCTTCCAGCTATGATCTTTAAACTCAGTTGCTGTTTGATGCAGGATGCTAAGCCTTTTAAAATTTTGCATGTGAAAGATATCAAACAAAATATATTTTTAGGTTTTATAAACACAGTTGAATAACCAAAAAATCATAAATAACTATACTGATACCACAGAATTCCACTGTAATTTATTAAGCTTAGTAACTAAACTGTATTTAAGTTTTAAAAAAAAGTATGAAACTTTTTTAACCTACCTCCTTGAAATCTTGCTTTGAAAGAACAAGGAGGTCTTCTAACACATTAATATGACTGAGGAAACTAAAGGTATATTATAAGCTGTCGATTGTTTATTCATATGTCATATATTGAAGGAAGTGTATATTAGGAACCATTTCCAAAATAGAAAGAGATGAATTGGACCACTGTGTTTGATTCGGTTTATAAGCCGTATCTGAGCATAAAAAAAGATACGAGGTTCTTATTTTATATTCTAGCTTGTCAATATCGGTTATTTGAGTTTCCAATTCATACAAAACTATAGACCTAGTATTTTGACATCACAAACAACTAATTTTAACTAGTGCTGCATTTAACCTACCACATGACTCACAAAAATTGATATGTGTTCTTTAAATATTTACTTTTAAATTAAGAAATTAACTATTGTATAATACTAAATTTTGAATTATAATCTATAAATAGATACCAAACTTACTGACATACATTTATAATAGTAGTTTAATAAATTTTTTAATGCAAGACAACAAATGCAATGAAATGGCCTTTAACCTATGCCTGTCCTGATAGGATTAAACACTTTTCTGTGCAAGTTTCTGTGTCACATTCAAAACTTAAGTGAATAGCTTTATTATCAATGTATATGAATGAAATCAACATTATATTGTATAATGTGATTTGAAAATGTATGCAACTTTCAAGTTTTTTATTTCAAAACAAGTGTTTAGAAACTACCTAAACTTTCAGATATATTATCACATGACCTACTCTAGAAATTTTCTAATTTGGCACTCCTTATTCTCAATAATATAATGCCAGCATGCAAATGTACATCTATATAATAAGATATTTAATTAACCTATTGATACATATATTTCAAAGTTCACTGCATGAATACAAATGAAATATATATTTCATTTTGTCCACCTCCAACAAGTGCCATGCCAACCTCCAAAAGATTTGTTTGAGCTTTATAGCCTACATACAGTGGTTACTTATGCACGTATACAGTCATTAGAAAGAGCTAACTTGATACTACAATTATTTTGAAACTCACATGAGGTTTTCATCACCTGCTACATGTACTACCCGTTGTATTGTTAGCTGACTTGATTGACTGTAGCTCATACAGTTGGTTTCTTAGAGATACAGTTAAATTTTATTTTGGTCATATTTTTATATTTTAGTTAATTATGTATTAGTCCTGTTTCAAAATGTACATTTAAAAGGTCTGAACATTTTTCAAGTATAAATCATATTTTGTATCAGTTCTCAAGGCTTACGATATTACACTGTGTACAAACATTTCCCATAGGGTTGCACAACTCTGCTGCAGAGAACTGTTGGCTTGTGTCAATATGAATAATAACTGATAAAGTAAAAGAACTTAAAATAAAACATTAAAAAAATAACTTCATGTAAAAAGGAAAAGACCCAAAATTATAAATACAAGCAAAACAGCATCCTTCAAGATATTCCACAAAATATTTAAATCTATGTACTTTTTTTATTTCCCAATTTTAATTATTTCACTGTATTGTAGATAAATCATAAACATTCACATTAAATACCTTTTGATATTCATTTAGGAGGTTCTAGGGGTTATATACAAATGAAATATGAACTGTAAGATAAAGTATTTTGACATCTAAATTAAAACTCACATTGCACTCCTAACTGTTCATAGTTTGAGTGCAAATAAGTACTATAAATATATAATATATTTTTATTAAAAATACTTAAATAAAATAATGACATTTTAATGTATAAAATGCTTATCTTTAACAAAATATTACCAGCTTTTACAAGGATATCTCAGTTACCATATGTATTGTTGCTTAAATATTCTTCCTAATGAAGGTGATGTACAATGTATCACCCTCCACTGGGAAAGACATACAGTTATTCATTGACATTTGTTTGTCCATTTTGTTGATTTTTAGACAACCAATATACCTGGAGGGTTTGTGACTTGGACAGTGTTTCTTTCATTCACCGTTATCAATCTGATGAAATGAAACAGGTATTAAACCAGGTAGTTTGTCCAATACAAAGCTGTATCCTGGTCTGTTTACCTAACAACAAGAGTGATCTTACGTTCAGTAACTAAAACAAACTAATGAATATAAATCAACATTTCTTTAAATCATACCTGAAGTTGTCCCAATTCACCTGCTACTAAAGCTAAGGTTCCACTAGGATGCCACGATATTTGTTGAACTGCCTAAGAAAAGTAAGAACAAAATACTGTAAATACATTTCCAGAAGTAGATAGCACAGAACCACATAACACAGAACTTGATAACATGAAAATAGATATCACAGAACTAGAAAACTATTAAAACACCTCAGTGTCTCTTTTCAACTGTGTCAACAAATACAATTTCAGATTATAAAGCAGCTAATTTTTGAATATGAAACAAGTCTAGTACACATCAAATATATAGATTTTTGGTGAGTAATTATATGCATATGGTTCTGATGTGGGCTGCTGGTTAAGTGTGCTTTATTCACAATTTCAAGGTTGCCAGATTGAATACCCATAACCAAACATGCTCATTTTATATGATCAGCAACTGGGCAAGCTACCTAGGTGTAAAAGCTCTTAGCTTAAAAACAAATACCAGCCAGCCTCAAACTAGTTGGTACAAAAGTCATGAAGGAAAAAAACAAGCAATATATGCATATAACATTTCCAATCATATGTTTGTTTTGTTTTGGATTTCACGCAAAGCTACACGAGGTCTATTTGAGCTAGCTGTCCCTAATTTAGCAGGGACTAGAGGGAAGTTAACTAGTCAAAACCATCCACTGCCAACTATTGGACTACTCTTTTACCAATGAAGAGTGGGATTGACCATCACATTATAATGCCCCCATGGCTGAAAGGGTGAGTACGTTTGGTGCAACCGGGATTTTAACTCGCAGCCCTCAGATTACGAGCCAAACACCTTAACTCACCGGGCCATGCTGGGCACAAGCCATAAGTTTTCTGTGAAGTTATTAAAATATATTTGGTACTATATTTACTTATGTAACTAATAAATTGTGCTATTTTCTATGATAAATGGGTGATAATAGTTCAAATAATGCCTCTAATGGTATCCAGTGATGATGTAATACTAACTTCTTATCACAGTAAGCAAAATAATAAAAATTCACATTGCTTTAAAATATACATTTTATAACACAAAACTTATATCAGGCACTAAAACAGAATATACCTAAACTACAATAACTTAACTAGCTTTCTAACTGAGCTATAAAGAGGTTAAAGTAGTTTTATAACTGGTTGAAGCAAAGAACTACTTCTGTTAACTAAAGTGAGAATTCTAAATGATGGCTATCTAAGGTTTGTACACAAAAGGCAGTGCTCTGTTGCTTATAAACATGTTCACTAGCCTTGAAATGACTATTAACAAAGAGCATGAAAACATAGATAAGGATAATTTAATAAATCTAAAGTGTTTAAGGTTCAAGTTTCTGATTTTTCCTTCTAATTGTCTGTACTTTGCTTTCCTAAAGGCACATTAAGGGAGATATAACATCTTTTGAGGGAGGATTCAGAGTACAGATACATCATGTGACAGAGAAGTGAAGACTGACTTTTTTGAGATTAATGAAGTAAAAGTTAAATAATGTAAAAATATGAATTCTAAACTGTTTTGATGTCAAGTTTACTGACATAATGTGACAACAAATTTGTATAACTAAATGTTGAACAAAACAGAAGAAGGTTGTTACGAGTACTTTGAACTTCTCGTAAAGAGACAAGTGGAAGCTCTCTCTGCAGCTGTATAAAAGCCTAATAATAAAATATAGAAATATTAAAACTATTATCAAGAAACATAGTGTTTGTTTTATACAAGACAGACAGACATCTCTGAAAATATTCAAAACTCTGTCCTTAAAATTCTGACTCTTAAACTCACATAATCATGTGTTTATTATGTTATAACTCTGAGATATCAGGGATATATTAAAAACCTCATCCTTACAACCTAATATTTTAAAAAACACACATGCTTAGGATGTTGGATTAGGTGCCGTTAAATAATACAGTCCAACAAGTTAAACTAGTGTGTCTAGAGGATAAATGATTAACAGTTTTATGATTTCTGAAGAGTCATAAAAAGATACTTACAAAGTTTAATGTTGTTATCCTTGTTAAGTGTCGATAAGCATCATATATAACCTGTAAAACAAATACTATAACTCAGTACCTGAGAGTGAATTTTCTCAGTCAAACCTTACCATTGAACTACTAGCTATACGTCAGTACATTTTATCTGTAATACATTAGCTACATTTCAACATCATTTTTTACTATAATACATTAGTTACAGATAAGACTCTCCAATAACCTGTGATAACAACTTAATTATACAATCAGATATAGAGAGGACTCTATAACAACTTGGTTACACAATCAGATATAGAGAGGATTCTCCATGACCCATAATAACAACTTGGTTACACAATCAGATACAGAGAGGATTCTCCATAACTCCTGATAACTTTATTACACAATCAGATATAGAGAGAACTCTCCAATAACCCGTGATAACAACTTGGTTACACAATCAGATACAGAGAGGATTCTCCATAACCTGTAATAACAACTTGGTTACACAATCAGATACAGAGAGGATTCTCCATAACGTGTGATAACAACTTGGTTACACAATCAGATACAGAGAGGATTCTCCATAACGTGTGATAACAACTTGGTTACACAATCAGATACAGAGAGGATTCTCCATAACGTGTGATAACAACTTGGTTACACAATCAGATACAGAGAGGATTCTCCATAACTCCTGATAACTTTATTACACAATCAGATATAGAGAGAACTCTCCAATAACCCGTGATAAGAACTTGGTTACACAATCAGATACAGAGAGGATTCTCCATAACCTGTAATAACAACTTGGTTACACAATCAGATACAGAGAGGATTCTCCATAACGTGTGATAACAACTTGGTTACACAATCAGATACAGAGAGGATTCTCCATAACGTGTGATAACAACTTGGTTACACAATCAGACACAGAGAGGATTCTCCATAACCTGTGATAACAACTTTATTACACAATCAGATACAGAGAAGATTCTCCATAACGTGTGATAACAACTTGGTTACACA
Organism: Tachypleus tridentatus; assembly: GCF_004210375.1. Taxonomy (NCBI): domain Eukaryota; kingdom Metazoa; phylum Arthropoda; class Merostomata; order Xiphosura; family Limulidae; genus Tachypleus; species Tachypleus tridentatus. Next base: position 152,993,308 of record NC_134833.1, on the reverse strand, counting down.
ATCAGATACAGAGAGGATTCTCCATGACCTGTGATAACAACTTGGTTACACAATCAGATACAGAGAGGATTCTCCATAACGTGTGATAACAACTTGGTTACACAATCACCTTTCTCCTGCTACACAGTACTCCAATCTAAATGTAGGAAGATTCACTCTTCCCACCTTGAATTTCAGTAATCTGCTAGTGGCGGTCAGGAAATAAAGAGAGTTAATTTTCATTTAACAAGTAATGTCATTAACACATCATCTTGCTGTTAAAGTGTAGAGTCAGTTCTGTCGGAGCATCTCATCATTGTAAAACAGTATCTCATACACTATGTCTCTGATGCGAATGTTACATTTACCGAGATGGATGTGTTGCTACAGAAAAACCATTATGCAGAAGAACATAAAAGTACATCTACCTAGGAGTCAGTTTAAACAAGTTTGGATTCAAACACAAGCCCCTACCTCACCCTCCTTAGTCCTCCAGATTTCCAGAAGGTTTGGTATCAATGTTCTGATGACATTGAACATTCTGCTACTCTGGTCTGCAGTAACACAGATTTCAAGTCTTGCCACTCTTACCGAGTTGAAATTTTACTATTTGCAGATTGCACCTTCAGGGTGGGACTACATTCTGAGATAATATTTTCTAATTATATAACTATACAAGAGTAAACATTTCAAGGTCAGTAAAGTATGGGAAAATATGATTATACCATAGAAAAAGAACACTACCAGTCACACACCAGAGGTAGTGGAAATGTGGAAATGTTAAACATTAAATGTAATATACGAGAACACCAGTCCATTTCCACTGGGGAAAGAATTTCCCTAGGAACTGTAAGCTAAATAATTGCCATAGTTTTGGGTAACATTCACCAGCTTTTCCAAAAAAACCTCGCTTGAACTTGTAGTTTAGGACAAACAAAAAACAAAAATATATAATCACACTAGATAATATACATATACACCTAACTGTTTGCAATAGTCTGGGCAATTAATCATAGTTCTCTGATGATACAGCATTTCAAATTAATTCAACATGTCGGTTAACCTAGAAGATGCAAGAACAAATGCAAATTCACTTTGTACCATTTTCAGACATTTCTCAAGGACATTCCAGGCCTTTTCTTGCTTAAATGAATTCTTAAAAAGAGTCATTTTTTTGCATGGTTGATGGACTTGAAAAGGTATGTGGAGAAGAAAGGCCAACACTGATTTCAGCGTAGGAAATACATTGTAGAGCAGTAGTCCAAAACCACAGCCATCACACAAAACACATCTGAAGGATTGTTAAGCCTAGAAGACACTCACAGACATATTATTACTATAGATTACAAATATTGTTAAGAAATTCCAATAGAATTCACATTTTTTTACATCAAGCTAGCTTACCAGAGAACGATCAGAACAGCTTAAAAGGAGTTTGTCTTCTGAAGGACTCCACTGAGCTGATAATACATGTTCTGTTACAGAAAATACAGTCCAAGCATATTTATAACAACAATACACAAAAAATACCAATAATTACATGAAATGTTTTTGATTTCAGAAATACTTCCAAAATTACTGAAGTGAGAAAGGTGAAAGGTTAAGTGGTCAGCAAAAAAGAATATTATTTTGGAGCAGCTGTTTTAAAGTTTTAAACTCATGGAAAACAGAAATAACTTATGTTCTTTTTAGATATAGGGAAACTACAATATTAATTTACTTTGTCCTTTTATAGTAAACATTAGTGAAATTACTATAACATGAGCTAATCTGTCTTAATGTTCCCAACCTCTCTTTTCTATACATAAAAGTTAACTTTCGAAAGACAAAATTTTATTTTTTTTAATATGCTCAGGATAAGTTTGTTTTGGTTTTTCACCTGCTGTAATAAAATGTTTTTGATAAATTGATAGTTAATACAAAATCATGAACATTAATATTAAAGTATTATTCTTACCTTCAAGGGGAATAGAGGTAACAGATGCCTGATGAAACTGGAAAACAATTTTAAAAAATAAAATTTAAATCTATCTATTAAAAAACAAACTCTATAAGAATAGTTCTACACATTAGAAATGAAGTTTATTATATTCAAACCTTAATTTTATCTGAGAAAACAAAACAGCAAAACATACAGCACTCAGATTTTAATCAAAAACATGCTACAGTTGCTGCTTGTACCTCGTCACAAATTGTCATCCTTTCTTAAATACTGACAGGACCAACAGAAATCATAGCCCATATATGCTCACCCTCTACTTTCACACACAAAAAAAAGGCCAAGATTATATGTGGCTGCTTTCCATAATTTTATGTCACTTAACCCTAGCATCACAGACATCCTTTACTGTGCATGGCACAAGGTTTTAATAACTAACATACAAAATGTTATTCATGTAGTTTTTGTTTACGTAATACCAATAAGTATTGCATAAAATCTTAGCTAATAATCCATGTTTTAATAACATACATGTTATAAGTTCTTAATTCTACAAGGCAATATTTAAAAAATACCAGGGAGTTTTCTTACTGTGAAACATTTTATCTGGGCATTACTAACATTAATATAAAAAACTGAACTGAGGGTGATCAGTAATCAATAACAAACAAAAAAATTCAGTAATTTATTTTTTATTTATTATTATACAAGTAACTAAAATGTAAAACCAGAAACATATTTTGATTAGTTAAGGTTAGATTAGGTAAAATAAATTATAGTATAATATTTCACGAGGCACACGTGTAAACCGTTTGTGGGCAACATAATTTGACAGCATAACGTGACCTCCATATTTTCTGCCCGATTTACAATTTCTAACAACAAAAACAGTAGTTAGGTACTGTTCAAAGGGTAATTAAACAATAGAATTTAATTATAAATATATGTATACAGTTATGAGTTTAAAGATACTGTAGGATAAACAAATTTAGTTTCAGATATAATCATAACGTTTGTACTTGTTACCAGGCCAAGTGTTCATACTACAGAAACTTATGTAACAGTAACAACCTTTCACATTAGCTATTAAAAATATATAGGAGTTATAATACGAAGATGAATATAACAGCAATGCCACTAATACAAGTTACATGAAATAAACTGATAACTTATGACTGATACAAGCTACATGAAATAAACTGATAACTTGTGGCTGATACAAGTTACATGAAATAAACTGATAACTTGTCACTGATACAAGTTATATGAAATAAACTGATAACTTGTGACTGATACAAGCTACATGAAATAAACTAATAACTTGTAACTGATACAAGTTACATGAAATAAACTGATAACTTGTCACTGATACAAGTTATATGAAATAAACTGATAACTTGTAACTGATACAAGTTACATGAAATAAACTGATAACTTGTAACTGATACAAGTTACATGAAATAAACTGATAACTTATGACTGATACAAGTTACATGAAATAAACTGATAACTTGTGACTGATACAAGTGACATGAAATAAACTGATAACTTTACAAGACATCACATCATCAGGCTAATAGCTACAGCCCATAACATCACATCATCAGGCTAATGGCTACAGCACATAACATAATATCATCAGGCTAATGGCTGCAGCACATAACATACCATCATCAGGCTCATGGCTACAGCACATAACATCACATCATCAGGCTCATGGCTACAGCACATAACATCACATCATCAGGCTCATGGCTACAGCACATAACATACCATCATCAGGCTCATGGCTACAGCACATAACATCACATCATCAGGCTCATGGCTACAGCACATAACATACCATCATCAGGCTAATGGCTACAGCACATAACATACCATCATGAGGCTAATGGCTACAGCACATAACATACCATCATCAGGCTAATGGCTACAGCACATAACATCACATCATCAGGCTAATGGCAACAGCACATAACATACCATCATCAGGCTAATGGCTACAGCACATAACATACCATCATCAGGCTAATGGCTACAGCACATAACATACCATCATCAGGCTAATGGCTACAGCACATAACATAACATCATTAGGCTAATGGCTACAGCACATAACATAACATTATCAGGCTAATGGCTACAGCACATAACATAACATTATCAGGCTAATGGCTACAGCACATAACATAACACATCTTATTTTACTCTTGATTCTTTTCTTTGCAGATTAGATTTTAAAAAAAATTAGAAACTTTACAGTTCATAAAGAATGCCAGGGAAGGTTGGACAGAAGACAATATCATTAGTTCGACATTTAAGAACTTTATCTAGCATTAGTTGTACGTACTCTTGTTCGAGACACCTCGTAGGTACAAACATTCACCATCACTTCTTTACTTCTCCTTGTCTCTTCTTCCACAGTTAAAATGTAATTTGATTGATGTTGTCTTTAAGGAAAGAATGGAAGAAAAAAAACTGAGTGTAATTTCTGGAATACAGTAAACAGCAATAATAACCAAAAACATATTGTGTGTGGTTAACTTCATTTTTATAAGGTCAACTTTTCTTACATGCTAATACTTGCATACATTTATGAAAATATTGATCATTTGAAACTGAACTACTGCTATTAGTAGACTTTTGGCTGGAGAAACACTTCGTGGCCCTTACCAAGAAAGGTTACTCGTACAACAAGAATATTATTCAAAGCACTACAGAACTAAAGAAGATAACATTTTGTAGAAGCCACTAGGAAAATAACTTACAGTGAAGTAAAAACAAAATTCCAAACAAACCAAGAACAATTTCTTCATCTGCAAAATTAAAACTATGATAACAAACAAACAAAACAAAAAATTCATCCAATGCCCCCATTCAAGCTTGCCCTAACTTCAGTATTATTAACTACACAGGAAATGAAGACATAAAAGTGTCCAGGCTAACCTCGAAATTAACAGATACGATAAATAAATTTAAATCACAGGAATTCCTTCTGACCACATATCTGCAGCTCCAACAATAATTGAAAGTGGTTTCGAAAACTCATCTGGAAGCGATGAAGAGTCCATGGAAAAATCATCAAAATGTTTGGTTCAACATTCACCTCACTATCATTAGATGAGGTCTGTGCACAAGAAAGTGTAATGTCAGGCAACAGTGTATAAACAAGGATATCAGAACTGTAATGTCAGGCAACAGTGTATAAACAAGGATATCAGAACTGTAATGTCAGGTAACAGTGTATAAACAAGGATATCAGAACTGTAATGTCAGGTAACAGCATATAATCAAGGATATCAGAATTGTAATGTTAGGTAACAGTGTGTAATCAAAGATATCAGAGCTGTAATGTCAGGTAACAGTGTGTAATCAAAGATATCAGAGCTGTAATGTTGGGTAACAGCATATAATCAAGGATATCAGAATTGTAATGTTGGGTAACAGTGTGTAATCAAGGATATCAGAACTGTAATGTCGGGTAACAGTGTGTAAACAAAAATATCAGAACTGTAATGTCAGGTAACAGTGTGTAAACAAAAATATCAGAACTGTAATGTCAGGTAACAGTGTATAATCAAAGATATCAGAATTGTAATGTTGGGTAACAGTGTGTAATCAAAGATATCAGAGCTGTAATGTTGGGTAACAGCATATAATCAAGGATATCAGAATTGTAATGTTGGGTAACAGTGTGTAATCAAAGATATCAGAATTGTAATGTTGGGTAACAGTGTGTAATCAAGGATATCAGAACTGTAATGTCAGGTAACAGTGTGTAATCAAAGATATCAGAATTGTAATGTTGGGTAACAGTGTGTAATCAAAGATATCAGAGCTGTAATGTTGGGTAACAGCATATAATCAAGGATATCAGAATTGTAATGTTAGGTAACAGCATATAATCAAGGATATCAGAATTGTAATGTTGGGTAACAGTGTGTAATCAAAGATATCAGAGCTGTAATGTTGGGTAACAGCATATAATCAAGGATATCAGAATTGTAATGTTGGGTAACAGTGTGTAATCAAGGATATCAGAACTGTAATGTCAGGTAACAGTGTGTAATCAAAGATATCAGAGCTGTAATGTTGGGTAACAGCATATAATCAAGGATATCAGAATTGTAATGTTGGGTAACAGTGTGTAATCAAAGATATCAGAGCTGTAATGTTGGGTAACAGCATATAATCAAGGATATCAGAATTGTAATGTTGGGTAACAGTGTGTAATCAAAGATATCAGAACTGTAATGTCAGGTAACAGTGTGTAATCAAAGATAGAGCTGTAATGTTGGGTAACAGTGTATAAACAAGGATAACAGAGCTGTGATGTCAGGTAACAGTGTGTAATCAAGGATATCAGAACTGTAATGTTGTGTAACAGTGTGTAATCAAAGATATCAGAGCTGTAATGTCAGGTAAGAGCATATAATCAAGGATATCAGAACTGTAATATCAGGTAACAGTGTGTAATCAAGGATATCAGAACTATAATGTCAGGTAACAGAGTGTAAACAAAAATATCAAAACTGTAATGTCAGGTAACAGCGTGTAATCAAAGATATCAGAACTGTAATGTCAGGTAACAGTGTGTAATCAAAGATAGAGCTGTAATGTTGGGTAACAGCATATAATCAAGGATATCAGAATTGTAATGTTGTGTAACAGCGTGTAATCAAAGATATCAGAACTGTAATGTCAGGTAACAGTGTGTAAACAAAAATATGAGAACTGTAATGTCAGGTAACAGTGTGTAATCAAAGATATCAGAGCTGTAATGTTGGGTAACAGCATATAATCAAGGATATCAGAATTGTAATGTTGGGTAACAGTGTGTAATCAAGGATATCAGAACTGTAATGTCGGGTAACAGTGTGTAAACAAAAATATCAGAACTGTAATGTCAGGTAACAGTGTGTAATCAAAGATATCAGAGCTGTAATGTTGGGTAACAGCATATAATCAAGGATATCAGAACTGTAATGTCAGGTAACAGTGTGTAATCAAAGATATCAGAGCTGTAATGTTGGGTAACAGCATATAATCAAGGATATCAGAACTGTAATGTCAGGTAACAGTGTGTAATCAAAGATATATGAGCTGTAATGTTGGGTAACAGCATATAATCAAGGATATCAGAATTGTAATGTTGTGTAACAGCGTGTAATCAAAGATATCAGAACTGTAATGTCAGGTAACAGTGTGTAATCAAAGATATCAGAATTGTAATGTTGGGTAACTGTGTGTAATCAAGGATATCAGAACTGTAATGTCAGGTAACAGTGTGTAAACAAAAATAACAGAACTGTAATGTCAGGTAACAGTGTGTAATCAAAGATATCAGAATTGTAATGTTGGGTAACAGTGTGTAATCAAAGATATCAGAGCTGTAATGTTGGGTAACAGCATATAATCAAGGATATCAGAATTGTAATGTTGGGTAACAGCATATAATCAAGGATATCAGAATTGTAATGTTGGGTAACAGTGTGTAATCAAAGATATCAGAGCTGTAATGTTGGGTAACAGCATATAATCAAGGATATCAGAATTGTAATGTTGGGTAACAGTGTGTAATCAAAGATATCAGAACTGTAATGTCAGGTAACAGTGTGTAATCAAAGATATCAGAGCTGTAATGTTGGGTAACAGCATATAATCAAGGATATCAGAATTGTAATGTCAGGTAACAGTGTGTAATCAAGGATATCAGAACTGTAATGTTGTGTAACAGTGTGTAATCAAAGATATCAGAGCTGTAATGTCAGGTAAGAGCATATAATCAAGGATATCAGAACTGTAATATCAGGTAACAGTGTGTAATCAAGGATATCAGAACTGTAATGTCAGGTAACAGTGTGTAAACAAAAATATCAAAACTGTAATGTCAGGTAACAGCGCAAATCAAAGATATCAGAACTGTAATGTCAGGTAACAGTGTAATCAAAGATAGAGCTGTAATGTTGGGTAACAGTGTATAAACAAGGATAACAGAGCTGTGATGTCAGGTAACAGTGTGTAATCAAGGATATCAGAACTGTAATGTTGTGTAACAGTGTGTAATCAAAGATATCAGAGCTGTAATGTCAGGTAAGAGCATATAATCAAGGATATCAGAACTGTAATATCAGGTAACAGTGTGTAATCAAGGATATCAGAACTGTAATGTCAGGTAACAGTGTGTAAACAAAAATATCAAAACTTTAATGTCAGGTAACAGCGTGTAATCAAAGATATCAGAACTGTAATGTCAGGTAACAGTGTGTAATCAAAGATAGAGCTGTAATGTTGGGTAACAGTGTATAAACAAGGATAACAGAGCTGTGATGTCAGGTAGCAGTGTGTAATCAAGGATATCAGAACTGTAATGTTGTGTAACAGTGTGTAATCAAAGATATCAGAGCTGTAATGTCAGGTAAGAGCATATAATCAAGGATATCAGAACTGTAATATCAGGTAACAGTGTGTAATCAAAGATATCAGAATTGTAATGTTGGGTAACAGTGTGTAATCAAGGATATCAGAACTGTAATGTCAGGTAACAGTGTGTAAACAAAAATATCAGAACTGTAATGTCAGGTAACAGTGTGTAATCAAAGATATCAGAGCTGTAATGTTGGGTAACAGCATATAATCAAGGATATCAGAATTGTAATGTTGTGTAACAGCGTGTAATCAAAGATATCAGAACTGTAATGTCAGGTAACAGTGTGTAAACAAAAATATCAGAACTGTAATGTCAGGTAACAGTGTGTAATCAAAGATATATGAGCTGTAATGTTGGGTAACAGCATATAATCAAGGATATCAGAATTGTAATGTTGTGTAACAGCGTGTAATCAAAGATATCAGAACTGTAATGTCAGGTAACAGTGTGTAATCAAAGATAGAGCTGTAATGTTGGGTAACAGTGTATAAACAAGGATAACAGAGCTGTGATGTCAGGTAACAGTGTGTAATCAAGGATATCAGATCTGTAATGTCAGGTAAGAGCATATAATCAAGGATATCAGAACTGTAATATCAGGTAACAGTGTGTAATCAAAGATATCAGAATTGTAATGTTGGGTAACAGTGTGTAATCAAGGATATCAGAACTGTAATGTCAAGTAACAGTGTGTAATCAAGGATATCAGCACTGTAATGTCAAGTAACAGTGTGTAATCAAGGATATCAGAGCTGTAATGTTGTGTAACAGTGTGTAATCAAAGATATCAGAGCTGTAATGTCAGGTAACAGTGTATAAACAAGGATATCAGAGCTGTAATGTCAGGTAACAGTGTATAAACAAGGATATCAGAGCTGTAATGTCGGGTAACAGTGTATAAACAAGGATATCAGAGCTGTAATGTCGGGCAACAGTGTAAAATCAAGGATATCAGAATTACGATTGTGAAAGCCAGAAGATCTTCCAAAATCAAAAAAATACACAACATTGGACAACATTAATAAATCTTCACACATCCTAAAGTGATTTATTTTTTCACACACTGAGTAATAAAGCAGAAAAAATATTCGTCCATATAGCTGAAACTAATACGAAAGAAATGACAAAAGTCATAATAATGAAAATAAATATTTCATACTTAAAGTCACAGCTTGATCCAGACCATGGATCAGTAATCCACATCTCAATCACCTAATAAACAAGTCTTATGTTAAAAGTTGAATTTTCAATGCTTTTTTAACCAATTCTCCATATAGCAGTTTATATAATATTAATTCTTTTACGAAAATACTTACCATTACTTTCTCTAAAAGAAAATTGAACACAAGTGAGAGAAGTTTCTAGTTCTATGCATTGTATAAATAGTAAAATTTCTTAAAAGAAAACTTTAAATGTTTTTATCACTTAAAAAACTGAATACTCAAAACGTTTTAATGGTTTCTATCTTTTGTTGAAATCAACCTTTTTCAGAAAAGAATCCAAGACATAACTGTTTTTCCTGTGTATCTAATCATTTGTGATACTCGTGTTAATGTGTTCTTTCAGTTTTGTCCGTAGAGACAGATTATTACTTTGAACTGACCATCCACAGAAGAATCTTTTTTGGTAATGCTTAAAAAACAAAAAAACAAATGTCAAATTACTTACCTGAAACAAGCATGTAAGAGACTTTTATCAATATGAGAAAAACACATCAACTCAAGGGAGGGTCTAAAGAATAAAAATAAATCACATTAAAATTATATCAATTATTTTAAAATCAACATCCGCACTTGACAATTATGATAATGATTCTATTTGATACAACATTTACTGCTTAAACTAAACTTTCTAGGCCAGCTGTGAGTTGTTCTCTTTAACCCTCTAACAGTTCAACTTAAATAAAAGAAAGAACAGGAGAAGATGACATTTTTAAATAATAAACAATGATACAGTAATTATTAAATAACAGTGAGCTGATATGACTGATGGAGTAGAAGTCTTTAAAACCATTTCAGTTTTGCAAATTTCTTAACAAAACTCTTTGCTCATGAAGACAATATTTGAACTCTTGGTTTCGTGGCTATTCTATTTTGGAACATCAGAATGTTTAACCATACCCATTTAAAGCATAAACTAAAATATTGGCTCGATCTCTATCAGAAGTAAGTGAGGACCATGGCCATGCTTCCTGGGTGTCGGTATGCCACCAAACCAGAACCTGAAATGATAAAACGAAGAATGTTCATGATCCTTCTGATAAATCTCATGTAATATATTATATATTTGGGAAATGAATTCTGACTATATATAAAAAATCATATCACCATAAAATAAACATTACAGAATTGAGATTCCTCTACTTAATATGAAGTTATTTGAGAACATTTGAGAAACCCTTGATAGGATTTATTGAAAATTATTTTTAATAGTTTAACAAATACCTGGAAAAGAAATACACAATGAAAAAAAAAAACTGAACAAACAGCTTTCAAGAGTTCAGTGCTGTGTTTGAAGTAATGAGAAAAAATGTTATGTTACATAAACTCTAAACCTAACACCAGGTGACTTGGAGATGTTTCGTTTTTTTTTAAATGGATACTACTTATATTGTATCATAAAGAAAATACAGCAAACACTGGGCTTGAGTTCAATGATATCCGTGTGAAACAGAAGCAAGTTTCATGTCTAACTTCAATAGATGTGGGGGTATTTTGTAATCATATAAGTCTGTTCTAAATGATACTAGGTTACCTGACACCATCAATAAAACAGAGCAAACAGTTGGCTACAGTCCAACACCTTATGCAAAGGAAGCTTCACGTTGTAACGAGTTTAAATCTAAAAACAACAGGAAAAAACACTTTTGTTTCTGGATATAATGTTTGTATATAAGTAATGTAGTGATGTTGCTTTTCAAAAAAAATAAAATTGTTTTAAAATATGAAATGAACAAATGTCTTATTATATTGACATATCTTTAAAAACCCCAGTAATACCATCAACTATAGAGAGAAAGATTATGCAGGTCTCACAATGCACATTTACTGCTTGTTATTAAAGATTGTGAAGGCAGAAATGAAAAGCTACAGCACCAGTTAAAGCTTTATTACACTGATAACTGTCATCACTTGATAAAGCTTTATTACACTGAAAACTGTCATCACTTGATAAAGCTTTATTACACTGAAACTGTCATCACTTGATAAAGCTTATTAACACTGAAAATGTCATCACTTGATAAAGCTTTATTACACTGAAAATGTCATCACTTGATAAAGCTTTATTACACTGAAAATGTCATCACTTGATAAAGCTTATTAACACTGAAAACTGTCATCACCAGTTAAAGCTTTATTACACTGAAAATGTCATCACTTGATAAAGCTTTATTACACTGAAAATGTCATCACTTGATAAAGCTTTATTACACTGAAAACTGTCATCACTTGATAAAGCTTTATTACACTGAAAACTGTCATCACCAGTTAAAGCTTTATTACACTGATAACTGTCATCACTTGATAAAGCTTTATTACACTGAAAATGTCATCACTTGATAAAGCTTTATTACACTGAAAACTGTCATCACTTGAAAAGCTTTATTACACTGAAAATGTCATCACCAGTTAAAGCTTTATTACACTGAAAACTGTCATCACTTGATAAAGCTTTATCACACTGAAAATGTCATCACCAGTTAAAGCTTTATTACACTGAAAACTGTCATCACTTGATAAAGCTTTATTACACCGAAAACTGTCATCACTTGATAAAGCTTTATTACACTGAAAATGTCATCACTTGATAAAGCTTTATTACACTGAAAACTGTCATCACTTGATAAAGCTTTATTACACTGAAAACTGTCATCACTTGATAAAGCTTTATTACACTGAAAATGTCATCACCAGTTAAAGCTTTATTACACTGAAAACTGTCATCACTTGATAAAGCTTTATTACACTGAAAACTGTCATCACTTGAAAAGCTTTATTACACTGAAAATGTCATCACCAGTTTAAGCTTTATTACACTGAAAACTGTCATCACTTGAAAAGCTGTCATCACTTGACAAAGCTTTATTACACTGGAAACTGTCATCACTTGATAAAGCTTTATTACACTGAAAACTGTCATCACCAGTTAAAGCTTTATTACACTGAAACTGTCATCACTTGATAAAGCTTTATTACACTGATAACTGTCATCACTTGATAAAGCTTTATTACACTGAAAACTGTCATCACCAGTTGAAGCTTTATTACACTGAAACTGTCATCACCAGTTAAAGCTTTATTAGACTGAAAACTGTCATCACCAGTTAAAGCTTTATTACACTGATAACTGTCATCACTTGATAAAGCTTTATTACACTGAAAATGTCATCACCAGTTAAAGCTTTATTACACTGAAAACTGTCATCACTTGATAAAGCTTTATTACACTGAAAATGTCATCACCAGTTAAAGCTTTATTACACTGAAAACTGTCATCACTTGATAAAGCTTTATTACACTGAAAATGTCATCACCAGTTAAAGCTTTATTACACTGAAAACTGTCATCACTTGATAAAGCTTTATTACACTGAAAACTGTCATCACTTGAAAAGCTTTATTACACTGAAAATGTCATCACCAGTTAAAGCTTTATTACACTGAAAACTGTCATCACTTGATAAAGCTTTATTACACTGAAAATGTCATCACCAGTTAAAGCTTTATTACACTGAAAACTGTCATCACTTGATAAAGCTTTATTACACTGAAAACTGTCATCACTTGATAAAGCTTTATTACACTGAAAATGTCATCACCAGTTAAAGCTTTATTACACTGAAAACTGTCATCACTTGATAAAGCTTTATTACACTGAAAACTGTCATCACTTGATAAAGCTTTATTACACTGAAAATGTCATCACCAGTTAAAGCTTTATTACACTGAAAACTGTCATCACTTGACAAAGCTTTATTACACTGAAAACTGTCATCACTTGATAAAGCTTTATTACACTGAAAATGTCATCACCAGTTAAAGCTTTATTACACTGAAAACTGTCATCACTTGATAAAGCTTTATTACACTGAAAACTGTCATCACTTGATAAAGCTTTATTACACTGAAAACTGTCATCACTTGATAAAGCTTTATTACACTGAAAATGTCATCACCAGTTAAAGCTTTATTACACTGAAAACTGTCATCACTTGATAAAGCTTTATTACACTGAAAACTGTCATCACTTGATAAAGCTTTATTACACTGAAAATGTCATCACCAGTTTAAGCTTTATTACACTGAAAACTGTCATCACTTGACAAAGCTTTATTACACTGAAAACTGCCATCACTTGATAAAGCTTTATTACACTGAAAACTGTCATCACCAGTTAAAGCTTTATTACACTGAAACTGTCATCACTTGATAAAGCTTTATTACACTGAAACTGTCATCACTTGATAAAGCTTTATTACACTGAAAACTGTCATCACCAGTTAAAGCTTTATTACACTGAAACTGTCATCACCAGTTAAAGCTTTATTACACTGAAACTGTCATCACTTGATAAAGCTTTATTACACTGAAAACTGTCATCACCAGTTAAAGCTTTATTACACTGAAACTGTCATCACCAGTTAAAGCTTTATTACACTGAAACTGTCATCACTTGATAAAGCTTTATTACACTGAAAATGTCATCACCAGTTAAAGCTTTATTACACTGAAAACTGTCATCACTTGATAAAGCTTTATTACACTGAAAATGTCATCACCAGTTAAAGCTTTATTACACTGAAAACTGTCATCACTTGATAAAGCTTTATTACACTGAAAACTGTCATCACTTGAAAAGCTTTATTACACTGAAAATGTCATCACCAGTTAAAGCTTTATTACACTGAAAACTGTCATCACTTGATAAAGCTTTATTACACTGAAAATGTCATCACCAGTTAAAGCTTTATTACACTGAAAACTGTCATCACTTGATAAAGCTTTATTACACTGAAAACTGTCATCACTTGATAAAGCTTTATTACACTGACTGAAAATGTCATCACCAGTTAAAGCTTTATTACACTGAAAACTGTCATCACTTGATAAAGCTTTATTACACTGAAAATGTCATCACTTGACAAAGCTTTATTACACTGAAAATGTCATCACCAGTTAAAGCTTTATTACACTGAAAACTGTCATCACTTGATAAAGCTTTATTACACTGAAAACTGTCATCACTTGATAAAGCTTTATTACACTGAAAACTGTCATCACTTGATAAAGCTTTATTACACTGAAAATGTCATCACCAGTTAAAGCTTTATTACACTGAAAACTGTCATCACTTGATAAAGCTTTATTACACTGAAAACTGTCATCACTTGACAAAGCTTTATTACACTGAAAATGTCATCACCAGTTAAAGCTTTATTACACTGAAAATGTCATCACTTGATAAAGCTTTATTACACTGAAAACTGTCATCACTTGAAAAGCTTTATTACACTGAAAATGTCATCACCAGTTAAAGCTTTATTACACTGAAAACTGTCATCACTTGATAAAGCTTTATTACACTGAAAACTGTCATCACTTGATAAAGCTTTATTACACTGAAAATGTCATCACCAGTTAAAGCTTTATTACACTGAAAACTGTCATCACTTGATAAAGCTTTATTACACTGAAAATGTCATTACTTGGTAAAGCTTTATTACACTGAAAACTGTCATCACTTGAAAAGCTTTATTACACTGAAAATGTCATCACTTGATAAAGCTTTATTACACTGAAAACTGTCATCACTTGAAAAGCTTTATTACACTGAAAATGTCATCACCAGTTAAAGCTTTATTACACTGAAAACTGTCATCACTTGATAAAGCTTTATTACACTGAAAACTGTCATCACTTGATAAAGCTTTATTACACTGAAAATGTCATCACTTGATAAAGCTTTATTACACTGAAAACTGTCATCACTTGATAAAGCTTTATTACACTGAAAACTGTCATCACTTGATAAAGCTTTATTACACTGAAAATGTCATCACCAGTTTAAGCTTTATTACACTGAAAACTGTAATCACTTGACAAAGCTTTATTACACTGAAAACTGTCATCACTTGATAAAGCTTTATTACACTGAAAACTGTCATCACCAGTTAAAGCTTTATTACACTGAAACTGTCATCACTTGATAAAGCTTTATTACACTGAAACTGTCATCACTTGATAAAGCTTTATTACACTGAAAACTGTCATCACTTGATAAAGCTTTATTACACTGAAACTGTCATCACCAGTTAAAGCTTTATTAAACTGTCATCACTGAAACTGTCATCACTTGATAAAGCTTTATTACACTGAAAACTGTCATCACTTGATAAAGCTTTATTACACTGAAAACTGTCATCACCAGTTAAAGCTTTATTACACTGATAACTGTCATCACTTGATAAAGCTTTATTACACTGAAAATGTCATCACTTGATAAAGCTTTATTACACTGAAAATTGTCATCACTTGAAAAGCTTTATTACACTGAAAATGTCATCACCAGTTAAAGCTTTATTACACTGAAAACTGTCATCACTTGATAAAGCTTTATTACACTGAAAATGTCATCACCAGTTAAAGCTTTATTACACTGAAAACTGTCATCACTTGATAAAGCTTTATTACACTGAAAACTGTCATCACTTGATAAAGCTTTATTACACTGAAAATGTCATCACTTGATAAAGCTTTATTACACTGAAAACTGTCATCACTTGATAAAGCTTTATTACACTGAAAACTGTCATCACTTGATAAAGCTTTATTACACTGAAAATGTCATCACCAGTTTAAGCTTTATTACACTGAAAACTGTCATCACTTGACAAAGCTTTATTACACTGAAAACTGCCATCACTTGATAAAGCTTTATTACACTGAAAACTGTCATCACCAGTTAAAGCTTTATTACACTGAAACTGTCATCACTTGATAAAGCTTTATTACACTGAAACTGTCATCACTTGATAAAGCTTTATTACACTGAAAACTGTCATCACCAGTTAAAGCTTCATTACACTGAAACTGTCATCACCAGTTAAAGCTTTATTAGACTGAAACTGTCATCACTTGATAAAGCTTTATTACACTGAAAACTGTCATCACCAGTTAAAGCTTTATTACACTGAAACTGTCATCACCAGTTAAAGCTTTATTACACTGAAACTGTCATCACTTGATAAAGCTTTATTACACTGAAAATGTCATCACCAGTTAAAGCTTTATTACACTGAAAACTGTCATCACTTGATAAAGCTTTATTACACTGAAAATGTCATCACCAGTTAAAGCTTTATTACACTGAAAACTGTCATCACTTGATAAAGCTTTATTACACTGAAAACTGTCATCACTTGAAAAGCTTTATTACACTGAAAATGTCATCACCAGTTAAAGCTTTATTACACTGAAAACTGTCATCACTTGATAAAGCTTTATTACACTGAAAATGTCATCACCAGTTAAAGCTTTATTACACTGAAAACTGTCATCACTTGATAAAGCTTTATTACACTGAAAACTGTCATCACTTGATAAAGCTTTATTACACTGAAAATGTCATCACCAGTTAAAGCTTTATTACACTGAAAACTGTCATCACTTGATAAAGCTTTATTACACTGAAAATGTCATCACTTGACAAAGCTTTATTACACTGAAAATGTCATCACCAGTTAAAGCTTTATTACACTGAAAACTGTCATCACTTGATAAAGCTTTATTACACTGAAAACTGTCATCACTTGATAAAGCTTTATTACACTGAAAACTGTCATCACTTGATAAAGCTTTATTACACTGAAAATGTCATCACCAGTTAAAGCTTTATTACACTGAAAACTGTCATCACTTGATAAAGCTTTATTACACTGAAAACTGTCATCACTTGACAAAGCTTTATTACACTGAAAATGTCATCACCAGTTAAAGCTTTATTACACTGAAAATGTCATCACTTGATAAAGCTTTATTACACTGAAAACTGTCATCACTTGAAAAGCTTTATTACACTGAAAATGTCATCACCAGTTAAAGCTTTATTACACTGAAAACTGTCATCACTTGATAAAGCTTTATTACACTGAAAACTGTCATCACTTGATAAAGCTTTATTACACTGAAAATGTCATCACCAGTTAAAGCTTTATTACACTGAAAACTGTCATCACTTGATAAAGCTTTATTACACTGAAAATGTCATCACTTTATTACACTGAAAACTGTCATCACTTGAGCTTTATTACACTGAAAACTGTCATCACTTGATAAAGCTTTATTACACTGAAAACTGTCATCACTTGATAAAGCTTTATTACACTGAAAACTGTCATCACTTGAAAAGCTTTATTACACTGAAAACTGAAAAAAGCTGTCATCACCAGTTAAAGCTTTATTACACTGAAAACTGTCATCACTTGATAAAGCTTTATTACACTGAAAACTGTCATCACTTGATAAAGCTTTATTACACTGAAAATGTCATCACTTGATAAAGCTTTATTACACTGAAAACTGTCATCACTTGATAAAGCTTTATTACACTGAAAACTGTCATCACTTGAAAAGCTTTATTACACTGAAAATGTCATCACCAGTTTAAGCTTTATTACACTGAAAACTGTCATCACTTGACAAAGCTTTATTACACTGAAAACTGTCATCACTTGATAAAGCTTTATTACACTGAAAACTGTCATCACCAGTTAAAGCTTTATTACACTGAAACTGTCATCACTTGATAAAGCTTTATTACACTGAAACTGTCATCACTTGATAAAGCTTTATTACACTGAAAACTGTCATCACTTGATAAAGCTTTATTACACTGAAACTGTCATCACCAGTTAAAGCTTTATTAGACTGAAACTGTCATCACTTGATAAAGCTTTATTACACTGAAAACTGTCATCACTTGATAAAGCTTTATTACACTGAAAACTGTCATCACCAGTTAAAGCTTTATTACACTGATAACTGTCATCACTTGATAAAGCTTTATTACACTGAAAATGTCATCACTTGATAAAGCTTTATTACACTGAAAATTGTCATCACTTGAAAAGCTTTATTACACTGAAAATGTCATCACCAGTTAAAGCTTTATTACACTGAAAACTGTCATCACTTGATAAAGCTTTATTACACTGAAAATGTCATCACCAGTTAAAGCTTTATTACACTGAAAACTGTCATCACTTGATAAAGCTTTATTACACTGAAAACTCTCATCACTTGATAAAGCTTTATTACACTGAAAATGTCATCACTTGATAAAGCTTTATTACACTGAAAACTGTCATCACTTGATAAAGCTTTATTACACTGAAAACTGTCATCACATGATAAAGCTTTATTACACTGAAAATGTCATCACCAGTTAAAGCTTTATTACACTGAAAACTGTCATCACTTGATAAAGCTTTATTACACTGAAAACTGTCATCACTTGGTAAAGCTTTATTACACTGAAAATGTCATCACCAGTTTAAGCTTTATTACACTGAAAACTGTCATCACTTGACAAAGCTTTATTACACTGAAAACTGTCATCACTTGATAAAGCTTTATTACACTGAAAACTGTCATCACCAGTTAAAGCTTTATTACACTGAAACTGTCATCACTTGATAAAGCTTTATTACACTGAAACTGTCATCACTTGATAAAGCTTTATCACACTGAAAACTGTCATCACCAGTTAAAGCTTTATTACACTGAAACTGTCATCACCAGTTAAAGCTTTATTAGACTGAAACTGTCATCACTTGATAAAGCTTTATTACACTGAAAACTGTCATCACCAGTTAAAGCTTTATTACACTGAAACTGTCATCACCAGTTAAAGCTTTATTACACTGAAACTGTCATCACCAGTTAAAGCTTTATTACACTGAAAACTGTCATCACTTGATAAAGCTTTATTACACTGAAAATGTCATCACCAGTTAAAGCTTTATTACACTGAAAACTGTCATCACTTGATAAAGCTTTATTACACTGAAAACTGTCATCACTTGAAAAGCTTTATTACACTGAAAATGTCATCACCAGTTAAAGCTTTATTACACTGAAAACTGTCATCACTTGATAAAGCTTTATTACACTGAAAATGTCATCACCAGTTAAAGCTTTATTACACTGAAAACTGTCATCACTTGATAAAGCTTTATTACACTGAAAATGTCATCACCAGTTAAAGCTTTATTACACTGAAAACTGTCATCACTTGATAAAGCTTTATTACACTGAAAATGTCACCACTTGACAAAGCTTTATTACACTGAAAATGTCATCACTAGTTAAAGCTTTATTACACTGAAAACTGTCATCACTTGATAAAGCTTTATTACACTGAAAATGTCACCACTTGACAAAGCTTTATTACACTGAAAACTGTCATCACTTGATAAAGCTTTATTACACTGAAAATGTCATCACCAGTTAAAGCTTTATTACACTGAAAACTGTCATCACTTGATAAAGCTTTATTACACTGAAAACTGTCATCACTTGACAAAGCTTTATTACACTGAAAATGTCATCACCAGTTAAAGCTTTATTACACTGAAAACTGTCATCACTTGATAAAGCTTTATTACACTGAAAACTGTCATCACTTGATAAAGCTTTATTACACTGAAAATGTCATCACCAGTTAAAGCTTTATTACACTGAAAACTGTCATCACTTGATAAAGCTTTATTACACTGAAAATGTCATCACTTGACAAAGCTTTATTACACTGAAAATGTCATCACCAGTTAAAGCTTTATTACACTGAAAACTGTCATCACTTGATAAAGCTTTATTACACTGAAAACTGTCATCACTTGATAAAGCTTTATTACACTGAAAATGTCATCACCAGTTAAAGCTTTATTACACTGAAAACTGTCATCACTTGATAAAGCTTTATTACACTGAAAATGTCATCACTTGACAAAGCTTTATTACACTGAAAATGTCATCACCAGTTAAAGCTTTATTACACTGAAAACTGTCATCACTTGATAAAGCTTTATTACACTGAAAACTGTCATCACTTGACAAAGCTTTATTACACTGAAAATGTCATCACCAGTTAAAGCTTTATTACACTGAAAACTGTCATCACTTGATAAAGTTCATCATTCCAGAATTGAATAAAACATGTTTCACATGCATTTATTACAACCACTTTATAGCTAAGTTGTTTCACTTTGTATCTGAAGATGCTCGTACAACCAAAACCATAGTAGCAATAAGTTGTTTTCCTGCTTTATTTAAAACTAACTGAGTACCTGTCCCTTGGATGGAAGTTATGTAAATTATCATTTTATTACAGTTGGAGTACCCGTCTCTTGAATGTAAGTTATGTAAATTATAATTTTATTACTAGTTGGAGCACCCGTCCCTTGAATGTAAGTTATGTTAATTATCATTTTATTACTAGTTGGAGTATCCATCCCTTGAATGTAAGTTATGTAAATTATCATTTTATTACTAGTTGGAGTACCCGTCCCTTGAATGTAAGTTATGTAAATTATCATTTTATTACTAGTTGGAGTACCCGTCCCTTGAATGTAAGTTATGTAAATTATCATTTTATTACTAGTTGGAGTACCCGTCCCTTGAATGTAAGTTATGTAAATTATCATTTTATTACAGTTGGAGTACCCGTCTCTTGAATGTAAGTTATGTAAATTATAATTTTATTACTAGTTAGAGCACCCGTCCCTTGAATGTAAGTTATGTTAATTATCATTTTATTACTAGTTGGAGTATCCATCCCTTGAATGTAAGTTATGTAAATTATCATTTTATTACTAGTTGGAGTACCCGTCCCTTGAATGTAAGTTATGTAAATTATCATTTTATTACTAGTTGGAGTACCCGTCCCTTGAATGTAAGTTATGTAAATTATCATTTTATTACTAGTTGGAGTACCAGTCCCTTGAATGTAAGTTATGTAAATTATTATTTTATTACTAGTTGGAAAACCTGTCCCTTGAATGTAAGTTATGTAAATTATCATTTTATTACTAGTTGGAGTACCTGTCCCTTGAATGTAAGTTATGTAAATTATCATTTTATTACTAGTTGGAGTACCCATCCCTTGAATGTAAGTTATGTAAATTATCATTTTATTACTAGTTGGAGTACCCGTCCCTTAGATGGAAGTTACATAAGTTATTTTTATTACTAGTTGAAGTACCCGTACCTTTGATGAAAGTTACATAAGTTATCATTTTTATTACTAGTTGAAGTACCCATACCTTGGATGGAAGTTATATAAGTTATCATTTTTATTACTAGCTGGAGTGCCTGTCTGTCCTTTGGATGGAAATTATGTAATTTAATGATTAATGAAATGTTATGATATGAAAAGTTGCTTCCCTTATACGTAACTGCAAAAAACTCCCATAAAAACTGCAGAATACAAAATGTGAGCTGTAAACGTTCATACTAAATTTCGTAAAGATCCATCACAAGGGGCAAAGGAGTGGTTACAAAATGCCCATAAAAACCAGAAAACTGAAAATTTTTATGTATATCCTTGTGGATCCAATGAACCTTCACGCCAAATTTGATAAAGGTAGATCCACACTCTATGAAGTAGTTAAATATATGTACAACAGACAGTGCTATTATATCTATATTGATGTCAGCAGAATTTTCACACATCAAAATCATAATAATGTTATTAACAACATTACTTAGAGGACATCAGTAAACTCAAAGTATGTGTAAGAATACCAGTTTCACGTAAACAAATTACAGTAGAAAATATCAACTGACATAAAACATACTTATATTACAGATGTACATTTAGAAATTAACACTAGTCCTAAAAAAGAAGACTTCTGGTGTAAGATGGCTGTGTATAAATGTTTGGTTAAATGGGAAATTATTCAATTGCAAGAGCAATATACAAAAATTAATTTGATAAAATCAAACTTCATATAACTACTTTACATCTTTAGGTTTACCCAGAAAAAAACACATCTTTATAATTTGTAACTTAGTATAACATATCTATTGAAGTAACAGAGTTATCCAAATTTTTACATCAATTTAATGTATCTTCATCAACCATTCTCCTGCTTCATCCTCAATAAAACTCTGAATTCTGTTTTTTAACTCCTTGAACTAATTTATTCTTGAAAACTTTGAATTTTTCACCACAAAGAATAGGTGTTTTGTGTCCATTTGCTAAGGATCTTCCAAAATGTGCAGTGAATGTAAGTTAAGGGAAACATTTTAGCGATAATATTGCATCTCCATATATACTGAGCATCTGTAAAATAAAACCTGAATCTCTATCTCTTCCAGATTGTTAAGTAACAGTAATGCAAGTCATCCTCCAAGAGAGGGTGTGTGTTCGTGTAGTATAAGTTCATTCAAGCTCTGGAAACAATAACAGAAAACTTCAAGGCTACGTTCTCGCTGAACTAGAGTACCTCTGTAAGTTTGAGGTACTACAGAATGTCTCCAAGTCCTTTTGTAGGTTTGAGGTACTACAAAATGTTTCCATGTCCCTTTGTAGGTTTGAGGTACTACAGAATGTCTCCAAGTACCTCTGTAGATTTGAGGTACTACAGAATGTCTCCAAGTACCTCTGTAGATTTGAGGTACTACAGAATATCTCCAACAATGGCACCAAAAACTGTCCTAAGGGTCTTCGTATTCTGCTTCCAACCCAAACTGTAGCTCAGCAGCCTATAAATGAAGCTAATGATTAACTGAAACTAGAAATTAGGCCTGGATAAATTCTTCAGTGCTAGAACACATTTCCTGTGTTTATCATAAGGAATGTAAATGTGTTGACAGTTTTTATGGGGTTCTTGGGGTTTCTCTTCTATTTCAGAGATCAGAAACTTCACAAAAGAAAATGTTTCATTCAGTGATAATACAATAACAGAATAAGTATAACATTTCTCATATAAGATGAACGTTTTGTTAAATAGATAAAACACCTTTTAACAGTTTCTTTAAAAGTGTGTAAATTACAGGAACCTTTACTATTCCAAATGGATGAAGAGTCTTCCAAAGGGAACTCACTTTAATTGAATCAAAAAAAAATTCACTATTTTGTTTTATCAAAAGATGTAACACAAAAGATGTATGTGTCAACTGAAGATCAGCACAAGTGTCGTTACACCCGTTCTATTCAATGAGTGAAGAAATAAAATGCAAATTGGGTAAATTTAAGCTTATAAGTGAATGTAAATAAAACAATATCCATGTGTAGCTTTAAGCGTGACAATCAAGCTAATAGAAAGATATATAATTGTTTCTTAGCTTTAGATAAACTGAACGTTTTTATTTGTCTACGTTAATAAATTCATCAGGTGTTTACACATAAACTCACTCATGTTTTAAAATGTTTATAAATTCATCATTCACTGTTTCTTTATATTCAGGCAAAACTGAACAATACATTAAATATAGGGATATTGTATATCCAATGAAACCAATACCTCATAAGGATAGTATTCTAGTGCCATTTCTACAAGGAAATTGTAAAACAGATGAGGTTAGGTTGTTAAAGAACTCAGTTAACACAACCAGATAGGAAATATGCAACTAAAACTGCAATCGATTTTTGAACATTATTCACGCGTGCACTAAAACTGCATGACTGTAAGTGCAACATGTGGCAAGAATATTCCTGCCAAGTTGTGAATAACTTAAGAACATTACAATAAAGGAAAGATGACATGTTGTGACATCTGTTACAATTTTTGTCCCTTGTCAGGTTATAAACTATTCTATTGTAGCAAATAATGTATGCCAAATTATTCACTCACAAGAACTAGACTATAGTTAAGAATATATTTTCAGTACTAGTTAAGCAAAGACACAAACCACAGATTTAAATATTATATTATACAAATAAAAAAATCTTTAAAAAGCTTACAGCATCATGTAAAGAGTTTGATGACAACCGTCTCTCAATGTGACGACTGGTAGGACCAATAAGGTCAAACGTGACAATTTTTGGATCCATTGCACCAAGTTTTTCATACTTTCTGTCAGAGGTAGAAGCTTGCTGTTTGCCAAAGTAAATATATGACAATTTGGGCTCAACATAAGACACCAGGAGATGGCTATCTTCAATGACCACTGGAAAAAAATTCAGATGTCTTCTAAAAGTTTACTTCTATATAGACCAAATATTTTTCTTCAATTATCAAAACCATGATGAATTTATTTATAACTTCGTGAACAATACTGTTATTTTAAATTTTAATCTTGAAAACAACTAATGCCATTTTTTAAAAAACTTTTAAAACACTACTATCGTGTCTTTAAAATCTCAGAAATAATTACTTCCCAGTTTCTATAATATAATTCATTATGCTGTTCCTAAATTCCCTATCAAAACAGCCACAAATTTCAACCCTTTCTGGTTTCCAATATTTTATCAGATTTTCCCATTTAAACTACATTTCATCATTTTTTCTATTACCTTTTGCAATTAGTTTTAGGATATAACTAAACAAACTTATTTTTTGTCACTAATCTTGATGTTAAAAAATATAATCTTTTGCACAACTGTTAAATGTTTACATAACTTACCTTCTACAATATGGTCTGAAACTAATTTTCCTACCAGGTGACGGTCAATCTGAACTTTCTTTATATTGCAGTTATCAGATAAAAAGATTGTTACAAGAATTCCACTACTGAGAAATAACTACAAAAATAGAGAAATGCGTTTTAAAAACCACCTATTCACAACTTCCATCAGTATCTGTATGTCAATAAAAAACAAATAAAAAATCATATGAAAATAACTCGATACTTCATCTAACACACAAATTTAGACATTAATGTTTTGCTTACAAAATATTCTCAACTGATTTGTTTCATAAAAACATACCAAATGGAAAGAAAATACTGCTTAAATATTGGAAGCACGTTAATAAATGTAGATTGTCCGAAGCATCCTTATTATTTATTTACATCATGATCAACACACTTCTAACAAATGTAACTAGCCTACAATACTAAAATCAAATAGAAATAAAACTATATAAAACCTAACATCCCTAAAGAATTTTGTTTTGTTGTTGCATTTTTAATTTCAGACAGAGCGACATGATCATGACTTGAATAGCGATTTTCTTCCTACTTTCTTTAAGTGTTACAGTTTATCTTGCTTTAATAATGGATTGTATGTGTTACACACATTTTAATTCCAGATTCTTTTCCTTTCAGCCATGGGGACGTTATAGTGACGGTCAATCCCACTGTTCCGTGGTGAAAAAGTAGCCCCAACATTTGGTGGTGATGACTAGCTGTCCCTAATTTATCAGTGTAAGAGTAGAGGGAAGGCAACTAGTCATCCCCGCCAACTGTTGGGGCTACTCTTTTACCAAGGAACAGTGGGATTGACCGTCACATTATAGCATCCCCATGGCTGAAAGGACCCCTAAAGAATCTAGAATTAGAAATGTGTATTGTAACACATACAATTCAATTATTCAAGCAAGATAAACTGTAACACTCTTAAAGAAAGTAGGAAGAGAGACACATATTTCAAGTCATGAATCAGTAAACACCAAATCCTTTCCATACTTTGTTTTTCAGTATTTTCTGGTAATCGTATGCCTTTTCAATTCTTATAAGTTTTTTAATGGAGTTTTTGTAAAGAACTTTGTTTTACTTAGTATTTGTAATTTGCTGTTGCCTTAGTTACAGCTGCTGTTCTGATATTTGTGAAATTTTGTGCAGTGCTACTCCAGGACAGTATTTGCTAGTACTCTCTAATTTTGAAATGAAAGGCTACAAATTAAATAGGTTATACAACCCTATTACTGAGCTACTCTTCATCAACAAATAGTAGAATTAACCATCACATCACAATGTCGCCATACCAATACGAGTCGAGCGTGTCTGGTGAAAGTTTTCGACCCCACGATCTGCAGACTGTACGTCAAGCACTCTAACCAACGACAGACACATATTTCCAGGTCACCACTGAGTTGTAAATAAATAATCCTATTCAATGTACCAAGTTGAATTTGAGAATGTTTGTTTTACATTTTTGTTTGGAAAGGAATTTTACTAAGTCACGTGCTAGAAAAATAAAACCTGTTCAGATAAAGACAAAAGAAATATTTGCAGAGTGAAAAATCTGTATAGAAAACATATTTTCATTTCTATTTCTTACAATATTTGATTACATTGTTTATCATATGATTTACCTGAAACAATGCTGCATCAATCCACTTTAATGTTGTACACTTATCTGTTTCAAGAAGCTCCTGAAATAAACAAAATGTCATGTACAATAATGATTTGTTTACATTTTGTAGGACACATTAACAATGTTCTATCAACCTTAGATTAAACATACTGTTGTAAGGAATGTAAACAGCAAATGTGAAGACATTACCTGTTGAAATATTTTATGCCAAAAATTATTAAACTTGCTCCACAAAAGGAAGTTTTAGACACAAGTGCTAATAAAGTATCTTAATATTGTTACAAAAACGTGGCAAACAATCAATATATGTGTACAAAGTGCTATGAAAATGACAAAAATGTCAGTGTGGTAACTTCACTTGTTGCATTTTGTCCATGTAATGTTAGTTACTGTTCTTGGTTACCCCACACAGCATTTACAGTTAAATTAGCCTCTAGTATACTGCTGTTAACACACACTTCTGTATCACACATAACTTAACCAACTGTTATGCAACACACAATCTGATAGCAGCTTTGGCACAATGTTGACATTCTATATACAACTAGACAATGTTAAACTGTTTAACTGAATACATTGAATAAATTCTCTATACAACTAGACAATGTTAAACTGTTTAACTGAATACACTGGATGGTTTTCTATAAAACTGGATAACGTTAAACTGTTTAACTGAATACACTGGATGGTTTTCTATAAAACTGGATAACGTTAAACTGTTTAACTGAATACACTGGATGGTTTTCTATAAAACTGGATAACGTTAAACTGTTTAACTGAATACATTGATGGTTTTCTATAAACTGATAACGTTAAACTGCTTAACTGAATACATTGGATGGTTTTCTATAAAACTGGATAACGTTAAACTGTTTAACTGAATACATCGGATGGTTTTCTATAAAACTGGATAGCGTTAAACTGCTTAACTGAATACATTGGATGGTTTTCTATAAAACTGGATAACGTTAAACTGTTTAACTGAATACACTCACATTATCTACATCAGCTGTAAGTAGATGTACCAGAATGTTTACATACTACTTTATGTAATCGGTTTTATTCTCACATTTTAGTCTTTTTGACCCTTGAAATGTACGGTGACCTACTTAACACAGTTTTGTGCTTCCACCTCTGTTTTATTTATATGTAGCAGCCATGAAATGGTGGATTTTGATTTCCTGTGATGTAATCCACACACATGGAACAGTTGTTTTTAAGAAATGATTTTGGTAACACATTTTTTCAAATGTTTCATTCAATATTGTCTAAATCCTGCTTTTGATCATTTTGGTGCATGATGCATATTAATGAATGTTTTGGAAGGTATGATAGTGAATGTCCTCAGTGACTGTCACAGGGTAAATCTATAACAACACACTGCATATATATATATATCTTTAAAGATACAATTATAACAAATAATGTTAGATCATATCTATATAATAAGATCAGCATGTACTCGCAAGTGTGAATGCTTGTGTGTAAGATAGCTCCTACTAAACTGCTATTTGTATTGACTTTTTAATAGTATCAAAGGAACTGTTATAGTCCTGAGGTTCTGTATGAAGAAAAGTTTTCACCCTTTTCCTTGGAGAACCTGAAATTCCTCCCAAAACCATTCTCCTAAAGAGCTGGACTTACCAACTTTCAAACAGTGCCAAATGACTTGTGTGTACTCAGGTTTGCAATGAGGTAAAACTTTTCACTTAACCCCTAAGGGAACCTGGTTATTTTGTGAAAACACTTTTAGGGAGAATCTCGAAAAGCAGACCCCCCCCAAAAAAAAAAAAAAAAAAAAAAGGAAGGAAAGAAAATTCTGTGGCAGTAGTTTAGTTTGGAAGGAAAGTAAACTTTCCCAACTGGGGTGTACAGGGATATTAATATCCCCTTCAATCCACTTGTGGAAGAATTTTTGTTGTTATTTTTGTGAATTTGGATTTGATTTTATGTCGGACTTGTTTTTGTTTTGCTCAGTTGATATTTGAGGTTTTCAGACCTCAAAGTTGGTACTGATTTATATTAAAGCACACAAATAAACAGGCTTACTGATTACTGTTCTTAACTTGGTTAAAGAAATTAAATTCGCATTCCAATAAACGGAATTGTTAGTGTTCATAATAAAAACCAGCTGTAACAAAGAATCACTGTACCTCTAACTCCTTCAGTGTGTCCTTAAGTTTCTCTGGTCTTTTATTTCTTGGAATACACACAACATCTCTATCTGCAACAACAACGGCCATTTTATCAAAGTAGGATAATTTGGTAAATACATTTAAAATCTTACTCAACACTTGATCATCAGGAGAATCATTTGATCATTAGCCCAGTGTTAGTGAGCACTTCATCATTAGCCAAATGTTATTAGTTCACAAAATGTTTAATACGTAAACTGTACATGTGTTTTATTTATATTGTTACCAACTCAATTCTTAAGAGTTGTTTATGAGTGATATAAAATAAGTAAACCTGTATATCTATCTACCATATTGTTTAAATGAGATAACATAAAGATGCAAAAATTTGTCTTTGAAAGTGGGGTGAGCAAGCACCATGTTTTTTTACTTAAAAAAGCCAGACAAACATTTATTGTAACTTCTCAAGAAAAGTATAAACAGAAGACTCATTATTTAACAACAACAAAGAGAGGTTAATATTTCTTCATAGCTGTAGATAACAATCACTTTTAAATAAGTATAAATAAATTCTGACCACAACAAATTTTACTTAAGGTGGTGAACTGCAGTCATTTTGTAGGTCAAAGTTCACATTAAAAGTATAAAACATGTATATTACTAGTTTTTTTATAAGTTAATCCAAACCAATTTCTGACTTCATAAATAACTGTTCTGTTTCATGTTGGATGTTAACGTCTTCCTATACTGAACACTTATTTCCAATAGTACTCACCTCTGCTAATAATATAGCCATTCTTTGATGTTGGCTTTGCTACTTAAGCATTGGTCTCATATGCTCCAGTGTTTTATGTCCCACTTAAATGCTTTTGGCAGTATCTAATTTGCAAATCTATCCACCCTAGTCAATGCATCTCCTATCCTGGTACTCTATATAAGAACTTCTCTTAAATAATGTAATCATTTTTCAGAACTTATACCAGCTCGAGTGAGAAGGCAGGGTACAGAGTATCAGAGTGGACACAAGTATTATTGGAAATACATTTTCAGTTTAGAAAAATGTTAACTTTCAAAACAAACTAAAGTTTGGTGACAAATTAACTAGAATCCTATACTGAGAAGGTGGAGAGGTCAAAGCAAGCATGATCCATACAGAACAGTAGTGCACCAAGATTATAGTAGTACACAGGTGAAGGAACCACACTACATCCAGAACAGGTGTGATCTTTACCCTAAATTGAGTTCCTATATCAAGGATGGAATAGTTAATAATATTATCAGCCAGTCCCAACCACATATCCAAGGTTTCACAACTCAAGGTTGGAATCATGCAATCTTGGTCCCTATATCCCACATTGATGGTTAGGGCTATTGGACCACAGTGTCACAGATATATATATATATATATATATACACACACACATACTTTTGATTGGATCTCAACCTACAGCCATTGAAAGATTCTTTTCATACTGCGGGGATCATGATCAGAAAGTAAGCAACACCAAAGTGGACAAACTTTCTTCTCTACTTGAAAAAATCCAAAAGACAACACTCCAGGCCAAGAATAATGGGATCGTGTATGTTATACTCAACCAAAGGAACAGAACTCATCTGATATGGAATCATGAACTTTCATCCTCACTCCCCAACCAAGTAGAGATGGAGTATTCCACTTGCCCCTGAAATTACAGAGAGGACGTGGAACCTGTGCTCAACCAAGGACCCAGAAAGGAACAATACAATTTTGGAATTATGAGGAGATAGTAGACCTTCTTCCATGAACAATATACAAAACAAACACTAACCAAAGAGAAGGGCCATACACATCCCAACTGGAGAGCAAAGTGCAAATCTGAAGTGGAATTATTATATGTTCCTACAGAGGCTAGTGCCATTCCTACTGACATCTGGGAAAGACATTCAGGGACCCAAGTAGGAGGGTCCCCAACATCACTCTTTTCTCTAAGAATTGAGGAATACATTTAAACATTTGTCCACCATCCCAGTGACTAGAAATTGGGTTGATAAGAACTCCCTAGCTCCACTAGTAGAATCTGTAATGTCCATTGAGGAGCTCTGAAAAACAGTGCAATAATGAAACAAGTTCCTAAATTTTAAAAAATCAAATAGACTCCAATTTATTCAATGCAATGACTGGCAGGAACAGACAGAATTCCTCTAGCTTTATTTGTGATAGGCCACAAATGGTTGTCCACAATTATATGGTTATACCACCTGGTAAGTGCCTAGATAGCCTTGTGAAACACTTCATTTATACAGAGCCTGTTGCAATCAGTAGTAAGAATAATCAAGTTATTGCTAGTGTAGAACTGGATTGAAAGAAGTACACCAATCTGGGCAACATTCACCACAAAGTGGGATCGAGTGAAAGCAAGATGAAAGGGACTTTGGAAATGTAAAGAGACAAGATGGTGAAAAAGGTACCCCTCCTCTTATAACACAGTAGATGTTGTTAAAAACAGCCATGGGGTAAAGGAAAACTACCAGAAAAAACCTAGCTGAGCATATAAAAAATGTGATAGAAAAGCACTGGGTGAAGTTTGAATACCAGTCCATAAAAACTCCCCACCAGGTGAATGAAATAGGTAACAAAAGGTAAACAAGCAGGCTCTGATGAGATGCAACACAGAAGATACCTCACTTGTACAGACCAAGTGGATATTTGGAAATTCACCTCTGAGGAAATGTGGAGAAATCAAGAGAAATGAAGGATTTCAATGAATACACACTCATGATAGTCATTACAATAAAATTAAAGTAGGTTACTCAGCACTCTCTGGTCTGACGGCCAAACAAATTATCTGATTACAATTTATCATTACGGTGAGAAGTAGTTGGCAAAAAAGAAATGCAGAGATGGATGTATCACCTTCCCTAATTGCCAGAAACTTGGAAAGAAAGGACCTGTCAGGATATAGCAGGACATAAGGGAAAATCATAAGTCCCACAAACATGCCAACAACTCCAACTTATGACACTAACATGTCAGAAGCCAAAGATATATTTCCACAAAGAGGCAGAAAATTAAGGCAAACAAGCAAGCAGACAAGGAGGGTCCAAAGTACATCTATCCCATCATGTTATTGAACAGTAAATCAACCAGTCTGAACAATAAATTCAGGAAGGAGTAGAACTAAATAGTCCCCCCCCTACCACTAATAAGGGAGGAGTAGACTCAAGGGGGGAAAGCCTTAAAATCTCTACAAATTAAATGATTAATTGAAGAAAAGGAAGAGGGTCCCAGTTGGACATGAGAGAAGTCACTCCTTAGTAAAGAAAACATAATCCACTTTACTCAGGATCAACAAATAAGAGTTCTTCAAAGGCCCTAGGAATAAAACACCCCAGGTAAAATGAATGTCTCCATACCTCGGCAAATAAAAACACAAACAACCCCAACCAAAAGTGACTGAAGTGTGTTGTTTATAAATGTATTTCAAAATCTTTTTATTTCATAAAGTTGTATAGCTTTCACCTGCATTCTACTCAATGTTTATTCTTAGTTTACTAGCCTTTTTTTCTCTTATAACTATTAATATTTTAAATGTCAGAGGTAAAATAACTCTCAGCACTATATGAATTATCCTCCAAAACCACAAATAACTTTATCATTATATGAAAAATAAGTAACATGCATCTATATTTTATAAACTATTCAATGAAGACCACCATTCTCTCTGATGATGAACTAGTCTTGTATATAAAGTAAATACTTTATGTTTTTTAGCATAGTGAAATGTTTCTTACCTTTCACTCCATGATTTA
>NC_134833.1:152773982-152960276 GCF_004210375.1 Tachypleus tridentatus | reverse complement strand
TTGTAGAGTTATAGTAGTGTTACTAATGTTGGTATGACAGAGCTACTACAGTGAAGTTACAGGTTGTAGAGTTATAGTAGTGTTACTAATGTTGGTATGACAGAGCTACTACAGTGAAGATTACAGGTTGTAGAGTTATAGTAGTGTTACTAATGTTGGTATGACAGAGCTACTACAGTGAAGTTACAGGTTGTAGAGTTATAGTAGTGTTGTTACTGATGTTGGTGTGACAGAGCTACTACAGTGAAGTTACAGGTTGTAGAGTTATAGTAGTGTTACTATGTTGTTGGTATGACAGAGCTACTACAGTGAAGAAGTTACAGGTTGTAGAGTTATAGTAGTGTTACTAATGTTGGTGTGACAGAGCTACTACAGTGAAGTTACAGGTTGTAGAGTTATAGTAGTGTTACTAATGTTGGTATGACAGAGCTACTACAGTGAAGTTACAGGTTGTAGAGTTATAGTAGTGTTTTACTAATGTTGGTATGACAGAGCTACTACAGTTGAAGTTACAGGTTGTAGAGTTATAGTAGTGTTACTAATGTTGGTATGACAGAGCTACTACAGTGAATTTACAGGTTGTAGAGTTATAGTAGTGTTACTAATGTTGGTATGACAGAGCTACTACAGTGAAGTTACAGGTTGTAGAGTTATAATAGTGTTACTAATGTTGGTGTGACAGAGCTACTACAGTGAAGTTACAGGTTGTAGAAGTTATAGTAGTGTTACTTAATGTTGGTATGACAGAGCTACTACAGTGAAGTTACAGGTTGTAGAGTTATAGTAGTGTTACTAATGTTGGTATGACAGAGAGCTACTACATTGAAGTTACAGGTTGTAGAGTTATAGTAGTGTTACTAATGTTGGTATGACAGAGCTACTACAGTGAAGTTACAGGTTGTAGAGTTATAGTAGTGTTACTAATGTTGGTATGACAGAGCTACTACAGGTGAAGTTACAGGTTGTAGAGATTATAGTAGTGTTACTAATGTTGGTATGACAGAGCTACTACAGTGAAGTTACAGGTTGAAGTTATACTAGTGTTACTAATGTTGATATGACAGAGCTACTACAGTGAAGTTACAGGTTGTAGAGTTATAGTAGTGTTACTAATGTTGGTGTGACAGAGCTACTACAGTGAAGTTACAGGTTGTAGAGTTATAGTAGTGTTACTAATGTTGGTATGACAGAGCTACTACAGTGAAGTTACAGGTTGTAGAGTTATAGTAGTGTTACTAATGTTGGTACATGACAGAGCTACTACAGTGAAGTTACAGGTTGTAGAGTTATAGTAGTGTTACTAATGTTGGTATGACAGAGCTACTACAGTGAAGTTACAGGTTGTAGAGTTATAGTAGTGTTACTAATGTTGGTATGACAGAGCTACTACAGTGAAGTTACAGGTGGTGTAGAGTTGTAGTAGGTGTTACTAATGTTGGTATGGCACCAGCTACTACAGTGAAGTTACAGGTTGTAGAGTTATAGTAGTGTTACTAATGTTGGTATGACAGAGCTACTACAGTGAAGTTACAGGTTGTAGAGAGTTATAGTAGTGTTACTAATGTTGGTATGACAGAGCTACTACAGTGAAGTTACAGGTTGTAGAGTTATAGTAGTGTTACTAATGTTGGTATGACAGAGCTACTACAGTGAAGTTACAGGTTGTAGAGTTATAGTAGTGTTACTAATGTTGGTATGACAGAGCTACTACAGTGAAGTTACAGGTTGTAGAGTTATAGTAGTGTTACTAATGTTGGTATGACAGAGCTACTACAGTGAAGTTACAGGTTGTAGAGTTATAGTAGTGTTACTAATGTTGGTATGACAGAGCTACTACAGTGAAGTTACAGGTTGTAGAGTTATAGTAGTGTTACTAATGTTGGTATGACAGAGCTACTACAGTGAAGTTACAGGTTGTAGAGTTATAGTAGTGTTACTAATGTTGGTATGACAGAGCTACTACAGTGAAGTTACAGGTTGTAGAGTTATAGTAGTGTTACTAATGTTGGTATGACAGAGCTACTACAGTGAAGTTACAGGTTGTAGAGTTATAGTAGTGTTACTAATGTTGGTATGACAGAGCTACTACAGTGAAGTTACAGGTTGTAGAGTTATAGTAGTGTTACTAATGTTGGTATGACAGAGCTACTACAGTGAAGTTACAGGTTGTAGAGTTATAGTAGTGTTACTAATGTTGGTATGACAGAGCTACTACAGTGAAGTTACAGGTTGTAGGAGTTATAGTAGTGTTACTAATGTTGGTATGACAGAGCTACTACAGTGAAGTTACAGGTTGTAGAGTTATAGTAGTGTTACTAATGTTGGTATGACAGAGCTACTACAGTGAAGTTACAGGTTGTAGAGTTATAGTAGTGTTACTAATGTTGGTATGACAGAGCTACTACAGTGAAGTTACAGGTTGTAGAGTTATAGTAGTGTTACTAATGTTGGTATGACAGAGCTACTACAGTGAAGTTACAGGTTGTAGAGTTATAGTAGTGTTACTAATGTTGGTATGACAGAGCTACTACAGTGAAGTTACAGGTTGTAGAGTTATAGTAGTGTTACTAATGTTGGTATGACAGAGCTACTACAGTGAAGTTACAGGTTGTAGAGTTATAGTAGTGTTACTAATGTTGGTATGACAGAGCTACTACAGTGAAGTTACAGGTTGTAGAGTTATAGTAGTGTTACTAATGTTGGTATGACAGAGCTACTACAGTGAAGTTACAGGTTGTAGAGTTATAGTAGTGTTACTAATGTTGGTATGACAGAGCTACTACAGTGAAGTTACAGGTTGTAGAGTTATAGTAGTGTTACTAATGTTGGTATGACAGAGCTACTACAGTGAAGTTACAGGTTGTAGAGTTATAGTAGTGTTACTAATGTTGGTATGACAGAGCTACTACAGTGAAGTTACAGGTTGTAGAGTTATAGTAGTGTTACTAATGTTGGTATGACAGAGCTACTACAGTGAAGTTACAGGTTGTAGAGTTATAGTAGTGTTACTAATGTTGGTATGACAGAGCTACTACAGTGAAGTTACAGGTTGTAGAGTTATAGTAGTGTTACTAATGTTGGTATGACAGAGCTACTACAATTGAAGTTACAGGTTGTAGAGTTATAGTAGTGTTACTAATGTTGGTATGACAGAGCTACTACAGTGAAGTTACAGGTTGTAGAGTTATAGTAGTGTTACTAATGTTGGTATGACAGAGCTACTACAGTGAAGTTACAGGTTGTAGAGTTATAGTAGTGTTACTAATGTTGGTATGACAGAGCTACTACAGGTGAAGTTACAGGTTGTAGAGTTATAGTAGTGTTACTAATGTTGGTATGACAGAGCTACTACAGTGAAGTTACAGGTTGTAGAGTTATAGTAGTGTTACTAATGTTGGTATGACAGAGCTACTACAGTGAAGTTACAGGTTGTAGAGTTATAGTAGTGTTACTAATGTTGGTATGACAGAGCTACTACAGTGAAGTTACAGGTTGTAGAGTTATAGTAGTGTTACTAATGTTGGTATGACAGAGCTACTACAGTGAAGTTACAGGTTGTAGAGTTATAGTAGTGTTACTAATGTTGGTATGACAGAGCTACTACAGTGAAGTTACAGGTTGTAGAGTTATAGTAGTGTTACTAATGTTGGTATGACAGAGCTACTACAGTGAAGTTACAGGTTGTAGAGTTATAGTAGTGTTTACTAATGTTGGTATGACAGAGCTACTACAGTGAAGTTACAGGTTGTAGAGTTATAGTAGTGTTACTAATGTTGGTATGACAGAGCTACTACAGTGAAGTTACAGGTTGTAGAGTTATAGTAGTGTTACTAATGTATGACAGAGCTACTACAGTGAAGTTACAGGTTGTAGAGTTATAGTAGTGTTACTAATGTTGGTATGACAGAGCTACTACAGTGAAGTTACAGGTTGTAGAGTTATAGTAGTGTTACTAATGTTGGTATGACAGAGCTACTACAGTGAAGTTACAGGTTGTAGAGTTATAGTAGTGTTACTAATGTTGGTATGACAGAGCTACTACAGTGAAGTTACAGGTTGTAGAGTTATAGTAGTGTTACTAATGTTGGTATGACAGAGCTACTACAGTGAAGTTACAGGTTGTAGAGTTATAGTAGTGTTACTGATGTTGGTATGACAGAGCTACTACAGTGAAGTTACAGGTTGTAGAGTTATAGTAGTGTTACTAATGTTGGTATGACAGAGCTACTACAGTGAAGTTACAGGTTGTAGAGTTATAGTAGTGTTACTGATGTTGGTGTGACAGAGCTACTACAGTGATGTTACAGGTTGTAGAGTTATAGTAGTGTTACTAATGTTGGTTGGTATGACAGAGCTACTACAGTGAAGTTACAGGTTGTAGAGTTATGTAGTGTTAGTTGGTATGACAGAGCTTATAGTACAGGTTGTTACTTATAGTAGTTTATTTACTGATGTATGACAGAGCTACTACAGTGAAGTTACAGGTTGTAGAGTTATAGTAGTGTTACTAATGTTGGTATGACAGAGCTACTACAGTGAAGTTACAGGTTGTAGAGTTATAGTAGTGTTACTAATGTTGGTATGACAGAGCTACTACAGTGAAGTTACAGGTTGTAGAGTTATAGTAGTGTTTGCACTAATGTTGGTATGACAGAGCTACTACAGTGAAGTTACAGGTTGTAGAGTTATAGTAGTGTTACTAATGTTGGTATGACAGAGCTACTACAGTGAAGTTACAGGTTGTAGAGTTATAGTAGTGTTACTAATGTTGGTATGACAGAGCTACTACAGTGAAGTTACAAGTTGTAGAGTTATAGTAGTGTTACTGATGTTGGTATGACAGAGCTACTACAGTGAAGTTACAGGTTGTAGAGTTATAGTAGTGTTACTAATGTTGGTATGACAGAGCTACTACAGTGAAGTTACAGGTTGTAGAGTTATAGTAGTGTTACTAATGTTGGTATGACAGAGCTACTACAGTGAAGTTACAGGTTGTAGAGTTATAGTAGTGTTACTAATGTTGGTATGACAGAGCTACTACAGTGAAGTTACAGGTTGTAGAGTTATAGTAGTGTTTACTAATGTTGGTATGACAGAGCTACTACAGTGAAGTTACAGGTTGTAGAGTTATAGTAGTGTTACTAATGTTGGTATGACAGAGCTACTACAGTGAAGTTACAGGTTGTAGAGTTATAGTAGTGTTACTGATGTTGGTATGACAGAGCTACTACAGTGAAGTTACAAGTTGTAGAGTTATAGTAGTGTTACTAATGTTGGTATGACAGAGCTACTACAGTGAAGTTACAGGTTGTAGAGTTATAGTAGTGTTACTAATGTTGGTATGACAGAGCTACTACAGTGAAGTTACAGGTTGTAGAGTTATAGTAGTGTTACTAATGTTGGTATGACAGAGCTACTACAGTGAAGTTACAGGTTGTAGAGTTATAGTAGTGTTACTAATGTTGGTATGACAGAGCTACTACAGTGAAGTTACAGGTTGTAGAGTTATAGTAGTGTTACTAATGTTGGTATGACAGAGCTACTACAGTGAAGTTACAGGTTGTAAGAGTTATAGTAGTGTTACTAATGTTGGTATGACAGAGCTACTACAGTGAAGTTACAGGTTGTAGAGTTATAGTAGTGTTACTAATGTTGGTATGACAAGAGCTACTACAGTGAAGTTACAGGTTGTAGAGTTATAGTAGTGTTACTGATGTTGGTATGACAGAGCTACTACAGTGAAGTTACAAGTTGTAGAGTTATAGTAGTGTTACTAATGTTGGTATGACAGAGCTACTACAGTGAAGTTACAAGTTGTAGAGTTATAGTAGTGTTACTGATGTTGGTATGACAGAGCTACTACAGTGAAGTTACAGGTTGTAGAGTTATAGTAGTGTTACTGATGTTGGTATGACAGAGCTACTACAGTGAAGTTACAGGTTGTAGAGTTATAGTAGTGTTACTAATGTTGGTATGACAGAGCTACTACAGTGAAGTTACAGGTTGTAGAGTTATAGTAGTGTTACTGATGTTGGTATGACAGAGCTACTACAGTGAAGTTACAGGTTGTAGAGTTATAGTAGTGTTACTAATGTTGGTATGACAGAGCTACTACAGTGAAGTTACAAGTTGTAGAGTTATAGTAGTGTTACTAATGTTGGTATGACAGAGCTACTACAGTGAAGTTACAGGTTGTAGAGTTATAGTAGTGTTACTGATGTTGGTATGACAGAGCTACTACAGTGAAGTTACAGGTTGTAGAGTTATAGTAGTGTTACTAATGTTGGTATGACAGAGCTACTACAGTGAAGTTACAAGTTGTAGAGTTATAGTAGTGTTACTAATGTTGGTATGACAGAGCTACTACAGTGAAGTTACAGGTTGTAGAGTTATAGTAGTGTTACTAATGTTGGTATGACAGAGCTACTACAGTGAAGTTACAAGTTGTAGAGTTATAGTAGTGTTACTAATGTTGGTATGACAGAGCTACTACAGTGAAGTTACAAGTTGTAGAGTTATAGTAGTGTTACTAATGTTGGTATGACAGAGCTACTACAGTGAAGTTACAAGTTGTAGAGTTATAGTAGTGTTACTAATGTTGGTATGACAGAGCTACTACAGTGAAGTTACAAGTTGTAGAGTTATAGTAGTGTTACTAATGTTGGTATGACAGAGCTACTACAGTGAAGTTACAGGTTGTAGAGTTATAGTAGTGTTACTAATGTTGGTATGACAGAGCTACTACAGTGAAGTTACAGGTTGTAGAGTTATAGTAGTGTTACTAATGTTGGTATGACAGAGCTACTACAGTGAAGTTACAGGTTGTAGAGTTATAGTAGTGTTACTAATGTTGGTATGACAGAGCTACTACAGTGAAGTTACAGGTTGTAGAGTTATAGTAGTGTTACTAGTTGGTATGACAGAGCTACTACAGTGAAGTTACAGGTTGTAGAGTTATAGTAGTGTTACTAATGTTGGTATGACAGAGCTACTACAGTGAAGTTACAGGTTGTAGAGTTATAGTAGTGTTACTAATGTTGGTATGACAGAGCTACTACAGTGAAGTTACAGGTTGTAGAGTTATAGTAGTGTTACTAATGTTGGTATGACAGAGCTACTACAGTGAAGTTACAGGTTGTAGAGTTATAGTAGTGTTACTAATGTTGGTATGACAGAGCTACTACAGTGAAGTTACAGGTTGTAGAGTTATAGTAGTGTTACTGATGTTGGTATGACAGAGCTACTACAGTGAAGTTACAAGTTGTAGAGTTATAGTAGTGTTACTAATGTTGGTATGACAGAGCTACTACAGTGAAGTTACAGGTTGTAGAGTTATAGTAGTGTTACTGATGTTGGTATGACAGAGCTACTACAGTGAAGTTACAGGTTGTAGAGTTATAGTAGTGTTACTGATGTTGGTATGACAGAGCTACTACAGTGAAGTTACAGGTTGTAGAGTTATAGTAGTGTTACTGATGTTGGTATGACAGAGCTACTACAGTGAAGTTACAAGTTGTAGAGTTATAGTAGTGTTACTGATGTTGGTATGACAGAGCTACTACAGTGAAGTTACAAGTTGTAGAGTTATAGTAGTGTTACTAATGTTGGTATGACAGAGCTACTACAGTGAAGTTACAGGTTGTAGAGTTATAGTAGTGTTACTGATGTTGGTATGACAGAGCTACTACAGTGAAGTTACAGGTTGTAGAGTTATAGTAGTGTTACTGATGTTGGTATGACAGAGCTACTACAGTGAAGTTACAGGTTGTAGAGTTATAGTAGTGTTACTAATGTTGGTATGACAGATCTACTACAGTGAAGTTACAGGTTGTAGAGTTATAGTAGTGTTACTGATGTTGGTATGACAGAGGTACTACAGTGAAGTTACAAGTTGTAGAGTTATAGTTGTGTTACTGATGTTGGTATGACAGAGGTACTACAGTGAAGTTACAAGTTGTAGAGTTATAGTAGTGTTACTGATGTTGGTATGACAGAGCTACTACAGTGAAGTTACAAGTTATAGAGTTATAGTAGTGTTACTGATGTTGGTATGACAGAGCTACTACAGTGAAGTTACAAGTTGTAGAGTTATAGTAAATTGTTACTGATGTTGGTATGACAGAGGTACTACAGGTGAAGTTACAAGTTGTAGAGTTTATAGTAGTGTTACTGATGTTGGTATGACAGAGGTACTACAGTGAAGTTACAAGTTGTAGAGTTATAGTTGTGTTACTGATGTTGGTATGACAGAGCTACTACAGTGAAGTTACAAGTTGTAGAGTTATAGTAGTGCTACTGATGTTGGTATGACAGAGGTACTACAGTGAAGTTACAAGTTGTAGAGTTATAGTAGTGTTACTAATGTTGGTATGACAGAGCTACTACAATGAAGTTACAAGTTGTAGAGTTATAGTAGTGTTACTGATGTTGGTATGACAGAGGTACTACAGTGAAGTTACAAGTTGTAGAGTTATAGTAGTGTTACTGATGTTGGTATAACAGCTAATATAGCGAAGTTACGGGTTCAAGATTTAAAGTATATTTCCAGTACTTTTAATGAAACACAATATGAAAGTTTTACTTGGCTAAACGTGAAATGTTATACGTGCGAATTAAAATCTATTGTGTTTGTAGGACAATGCATAACAGAAATAAACATGTATACAACCTGTATGTTTACATTCTTATATTTTTCGCTCTACCCCATTGTTGAATATAGATAGCAGCTGCTGTCACTGCAGGGATTCTAAAAACCTGGATAGTGAGAGAAGTTTCCCACCAGTACGACCATCTTGCTTCAGAGGAGTTAAATCGTTTACGCGAAGGTCTGTGATGATGATATAACACTATAGTGTATCGTGTGTGCTATTTGTGAAAGATTGTGTAATTACAGCTGAAATATTAGAGTATGTAATCTGAAGTTTTACAGTCTACAGAATAATGCGTATCAAAAACTTAACGTTTTGTTTTCATTAATAATACTTTCAATACTTTAAAAAATAAAAATAAAATATATTTTGTAACCACAAAGCTACACAATGGGCCCTCTGTGCTGCGCCTACCGCGAGTATCGAAACCCGATTTATATGGAGGTATAATCCTGAGATCTGCCGCGGAGCCATTAGCGTCAAAATGGTGCTCAACATGAATTTCAAAAGGTTATAGAAAACAACAGTTTAAAAGTAAGGTAGTTTTTATTTTAATGTTTGTGTGTAAACTAATCGGGTCTGATGTTTAGGACGCTCAGTTCGCAATCTGCGGGACGAGTGTTCGAATCGTCATCACAGAACATCTTTTTTTGGGGAGTGTTTAATCCCTCTCTTCGTTAGTAACAAAGTAGTCCAACAGATGGCGGTGTGGTTTTCGGTAGCTGTATTCCTTCGGTTTTTTCACTTTTAGCGTAGATAGCCCTTGTGTAGCTCTGTACGAAATACCTAAACACACAAAACCCTAAATATTGTTCAGATAGAAGCATGTTCTTGATATCCCTCAGAGAAATCTAAACAAAGAAGAAAAACAAAATAGTGCAGGAAAGTGTTTAAGGTAGAACTTCGAAAATGTGTCTTCTTATTTTTATTTTATTTTCGATATTGCAGACAACTGGGATCAAGAGCAGGTTCTCAGCTCATCATCAGAGAAATCATGGCAGATGGATTCCAGGGTACAAAAAACGCCACCTCCCGTTCCCCCCAAACCAAAAAATTATTTATATTCAAGAAAATCTCCATGGTCAAGACCGCCTCCATTCAAACCCCCAGCACCAACACGAGGATGTAGTTTGTCAAAACTATTACTGCCCCATGTGTCTTATAATCCTA
This sequence comes from Tachypleus tridentatus, assembly GCF_004210375.1. Taxonomy (NCBI): domain Eukaryota; kingdom Metazoa; phylum Arthropoda; class Merostomata; order Xiphosura; family Limulidae; genus Tachypleus; species Tachypleus tridentatus. The sequence goes on along the minus strand of NC_134833.1, from coordinate 152,950,458 downwards.
AATTTGCGTCACTTTCGGATCTTAGTTCTGTGGTACAAAATGAATTATCGTTAGAACACTAAGAAAACACAGAAATGTTTCTATGAAAATGTTCCTTCGTTTCATAAAGCCTTCCTTCGGTTAACATCTAAGTTTAGTAATCCTACTTACCAACACCAAAATTATTCTGGAAACAGGAAGTACACATTTTGAGAAAATAAAACCCAAAGAACCTTTCAGAGAGAGAAAAAAGCAGTGCACAGAAGCCAGAGAAAATTGTAGCTCGTCGCAAATGGAAAAAAAAAACAAACACAGGCGAGGTGGAACACAACTATGTGTATCTCAAATTAAATTTGAAATGTAAAATAGCATTGAAAAATAAAGCCAAATAAAATAATACTACGATTTTATGTTTATGGATAATCTTTTCAAACTTTCAGTATTTAATAATACAATATACTAATATAAATATTTAATAATACTGATATAACTTCTATCACTGCTCTAATTTTCGAATCCTTGTTGGCTGTTTCAGCGACAAGTTCATAGACTTCCAATGCTAAACGGCCTGCTATAACCAAGCGGTTAAGGCACTCGACTCGTAATCCGAGGGTCTCGTGTTCAAATCCCCGTCACACCAAGCATCCTCGCCCTTTCAGCCGTGGTGGCATTATAATGCGACGGTCAATCCAACTATTCGTTGGTAAAAGAGTAGCCCAAGAATTAACTGTGGGTTATGATGACTAGCTGCCTTCCCTCCAGTCTTACACTGCTAAATTAGAGACGGGTAGCGCAGATAGCTCTCGAGAAGCTTTGTGCGAAATTCAAAAAACAAACAATACAATTTAACTAAAAGAAACATTTGAGAATCATAAATTTGATTTGGTTTGAATGCTACGAGACGGTGCTGTGGCTTAGTTGGTTAAAGCGCCTGTCTAGTAAACAGGAGATCGCGAGTTCGATTCTCGCCGGTGACTTTAAAGGGCTTGTTAAATTACCGTATTTTATAAAATGCATCTATTTAAGTACGACAAAAAATCTATTTTTCAGCCACCACGCACTACACGGTTAAAATTAGACGTATTTTATTGTACCTTATTTTATTTTTAATGTGTTTTAACTTAGTATTTCATATATATGGATAAAAAGATTATATACAAGTGAAGAAAAAACACACAAGAAAACGAATAGAAATATTGAAAAAAACTTTAAACAAAAGGAGCTGATCAAGACAATACATGGACGTTGCCCTGAATAGGGCCTGAATACTGGGTAATACTCTGGCCCAAAGTTCTACCAAATAACACACTCCAAACAGTAGACATGAAAGTTAGGAATGTAGGAAGAGGTCTCGTGCACCTGAACCTGCTGGGTATTCAAAAAATTAACATCCCAAATACCCACACTGAATTAGCGAAGCAATACCACGAAAAGCTACTTCAGCGCCACCTGGGCTAACCGTCTCTAATTTCACAGTAACAAGAAGGGCCCTTAGTCAATACGACTCACCACTAACGAATAATGAGATTGACAAAAAATTATAATGCCTCCACTGTTCAAAGTGCGAGTCGAGTTCTCTAACCACCAGACTGTGACCGTGAGTTAAAGATGTCAAATTTTAAAAATGTTTTAACAACCCACTTAAAAATTAGATATTTCGAAAAATAATAACAAACAAATTTCTCGTTATTTCATCAAACTGTCCACAGTCATCATTAAATTCAACAGGACGACCTGAACGTATCAAATCACTTAAGATGTAGTCACCAGATCTGAACTTCTGAAACCACCTTCGATATTTTCTTTCATTGAGACACTCCACACCATAAACACCTTGAATGTTTCGTGTAGTTTCTGCTGCACTCTTGCGTCTTTCAACATCAAACATCAAGCCGGATATTTCTGAGCTCGTAGATGACATGGAGCACCATCTATCGCACTGACTTTGTGACAGTTGACGTATCATAATATTTCTTAGAATAATGTGCAAACTCTTTGATGTAATTGTTATTTGTGTGTTCTTAAATGTGATGTCCATCTTGTGTGAAACAACTGTGGGACGATTTTAATATTCACTTTTTTGTGGCCCCTGACTCAAAACGTTTGTGCACCACTGATATATACAAATCCCAGGGAGTTGTTGTTGACAGGTGATTAGGGCACTCGACTCGTAAACTGAGTATCGCGAGTTCGAGTCCCCATCACACCAAACATGCTCGCCTTTTCAGCTGTCGGGGCATAATAATGTGACAAGCAATCCCACTATTCGTTGGTAAAAGCGTAGCCCAAAAGTTGGCGTTGGGTGGTGATGACTGGCTGCCTTCACTCTAGTTTTACACTGCTAAATTAGGGACGGATAGCGCAGATAGCCCTCGTGTATCTTTGCCTGAAATTGAATAGCAAACAAACAAATCGTCCGCAATAAATAACAATTAACTTAAATTAAGTACTGAATGATTTAGTTGGTTTTTCAGTTCAGTAATGTACAGTTATGTCGTAGATAGGAGAGGAAGTAAAACAAGTAAATGACTCTTAAATGTTATTTGTGAGTGAATCGGTCGACCTTATCAGTTCGTGAAATCAAGATAGTTGTGGAAATAAAACAATTTAGTTTTCAATAAGTGACTCGAAATTTGCTTTACTTTTACTGAAACATCAAAAGGGCCCATTAAACGACACATAGACATTTATACACTGTATTGTCTATCAATGTATCAATTTGATTATTCAACCCTAACATACAAGGTGAACAGGTTACGTTAAATAATAAGCCTAACTCACAATTAAAAATGGCAATCACTTTCTTAAAAAGTCTCCACTCTGACTCAATGATACATAAATTACTCTAATAGGTTAGCAGTAAATGTACAGACTTACAATGCCAAAATCTTGGGCTTGATACTCTCGTAGTAGACAGAGTGCAGATAATCTATTGTTTATCTTTGCATTAAAGCATGCAAATAAAAAATACTTTGTAGAAACAAAAATTTAAAATTTATATCGCTAAAGTAACTTAATAACCAGTTAACTATTACTTATTGACTGAAATATTCGTTATCTGAAGGTCAATAGTTGGTATTTCCATTACATAAAACATGCTCGCTTTTTCAGCAGTGGGGGCGTTATAATGTGACGGTCAATCCAACTATTCGTTGATAAAATAGTAACCCAAGCGTTGGCGGTTGGTGGTGATGACTAGCTGCCTTTCCTTTAGTTTCACACTGCTAAATTAGGGGCATCTAGCGCTGATAGCCCTCGGTTAGCTTTGCGCGACATTCAAAACAAACAATCAGGTGTAAGTGCGTGTCAATCATCTTTTAAAATACTCTGTTATTAATAATGTTTAGTGTGCATATTTGTATTATGCCAACTGAGTACTTTGGCCGTCCCTACATACATAGTATATTGTTTCAAAACAAGTGGATTGGTTTACTGTTTTTTATTGTTGGAATTTATCGCCAACAAGTTAGAGACACCTATTCTAAAAAAAAAATGCGAACTACAATGTTAGAAAGTAGCAATACAGCTTCGGCCTTTATATTACCAAATATCAACAGAAACCAGTCCATGCGACTATCTGAAGCCGAAAAATGCTAATGCTTTATCAGGAGAATGTTAACTATGTCAAAAATGTTAAACACCATAAGAAACTGCGCTATAACTATATAATCATAAACTTTTTACATCACAAAAGAATGAGTTGGACCGAATATCCTGAAAGTTCTCTTTCGTATGTGTCTGTATAAATGCCAAATTAAACATTCTTTTTTTTTGTAAAAGATGTTAATTTATATATATAATACACTTTTGATTATCTTTACAGAACATTTACCCAAATTTTTCGATCGAACGCTACAAATCTAATATCATTAGAAAGGCCTTTGTCCTAGGAGTCTGCATTGCATATTAGCTTTTCAATTCAAAGTCACCTTACCTGTTTTTGTACGATTATACTTTTCAATACAATAAATATGGTACACGATGGCAAATACACACAAAAAATAGTTTGTTTTTTGAATTTCGCGCAAAGCTACTCGAGGGCTATCTGTGCTAGCTGTCCCTAATTTAGCAGTATAAAACTGGAGGGAGGGCAGCTAGTCATCACAACTCGCTGCCAACTCTTAAGCTACTCTTTTAACAATGAAGAATGGGATTGACTGTCACATTATAACGCTCTCACGACTGAAAAAGCGAGCATGTTTGGCACGACGGGGATGCGAACCCGCGATCCTCAGAATACGAATCGCACAAAAAATAGAAGAAGAAAAAACCATCAGTATATTCGTTACTGGTGACGACGAGATGCACTAATTTTGAACATAAATATCAAAGTTATTAATTATAATAAGTAATATAATTGGGAAAAAAAAGCAGCAGAAGAAAAAACGGAGGAAATTCTATATTCCAAAATTAAACCACTTTAAAGTCGATAAGAGTATCAAGTAATAATCATCAGTAATTTATTGCAACTTATTTAAGTGGTTACAACTGGTTCGTGGAGGCTTGTGTCAGTTTCATAAGGGGCCCGGCATGGCCAGGTGGGTTAAGGCATTCGACTCGTAATCTGACGGACGGGAGTTCGAATTCCCTTCGCACCAAACATGCTCGCCCTTTAAGCCATGGCGTCGTTATAACGTGATAGTCAATCCCACTGTTCGTTGGTAAAAGAGTAACCCAAGAGTTGTCGGTGGGTGGTGATGACTGGCGCCTTCTCTCCAGTCTTACAGTGTTAAATTAGGGACAGGTAGCGCAGATAGCTCTCGAGTAGCTTTGTGCGAAATTGAAAAAAAAACAAAAACAATACAATTTAACTAAAAGAAACATTTGAGAATCATAAATTTGATTTGGTTTGAATGCTACGAGACGGTGCCGTGGCTTAGTTGGTTAAAGCGCCTGTCTAGTAAACAGGAGATCGCGAGTTCGATTCTCGCCGGTGCCTTTAAACGGCTTGTTAAATTGCCGTAATTTATAAAATGTATCTATTCAAGTACGACAAAAAATCTATTTTTCGGCCACCACGCAGTATACGGTTAAAATTAGACGTATTTTATTGTACCTTATTTTATTTTTATTGTTTTTAGATTAGTATTTCATATATATGGAAAAAAAGATTATATACAAGTTAAGAAAAACCACACAAGAAAACGAATAGAAATATTGAAAAAAACTTTAAACAAAAGGGGCTGATCAAGACAATACATGGACATTGCCCTGAAAAGGGCCTGAATACTGGGTAATACTCTGGCCCAAAGTTCTACCAAATAACACTCTCCAAACAGTAGACATGGAAGTTAGGAATGTAGGAAGAGGCCTCGTGCACCTGAACCTCCTGGGTATTCAAAAAATTAACATCCCAAATACCCACACTGAAGAAGCGAAGCAATACCACGAAAAGCTACTTCAGCGCCACCTGCGTTAACCGTCTCTAATTTAACAGTAACAAGAAGGGCCGCTAGTCAATACGACTCACCTCTAACGAATAATGAGATTGACAAAAAATTATTATTCCTCCACTGTTCAAAGTGCGAGTCGAGTTCTCTAACCACCAGACTGTGACAGTGGGTTAAACATGTAAAATTTTAAAAATGTTTTAACAACCCAGTTAAAAATTAGATATTTCGAAAAATAATAACAAACAAATTTCTCGTTATTTCATCAAACTGTCTACAATCATCATTAAATTCAACAGGACGACCTGAACGTATCAAATCACTTAAGATGTAGTCACCAGATCTGAACTTCTGAAACCACCTTCGATATTTTCTGTCATTGTGAGACTTCACACCATAAACACCTTGAATGTTTCGTGTAGTTTCTGCTGCACTCTTGCGTCTTTCAACATCAAACATCAAGCCGGATATTTCTGAGCTCGTAGATGACATGCAGCACCATTCATCGCACTGACTTTTTGACAGTTGACGTATCATAATATTTCTTACAATAATGTGCAAACTCTTTGATGCAATTGTTATTTGTGTGTTCTTAAATGTGATGTCCATCTTGTGTGAAACAACTGTGGGACGATTTTAATCTTCGCTTTTTTGTGGCCCCTGACTCAAAAAGCTTGTGCACCACTGATATACACATATCCCAGGGAGTTGTGTTTGACAGGTAATTAGGGCACTCGACTCGTAAACTGAGTATCGCGGGTTCGAGTCCCCGTCACACCAAACATGCTCGCCTTTTCAGCTGTCGGTGCATGATAATGTGACAAGCAATCCCACTATTCGTTGGTAAAAGCGTAGCCCAAAAGTTGGCGTTGGGTGGTGATGACAGGCTGCCTTCACTCTAGTTTTACACTGCTAAATTAGGGACGGTTAGAGCAGATAGCCTTCGTGTATCTTTGCCTGAAATTGAATAGCAAACAAACAAATCGTCCGCAATAAATAACAATTAACTTAAATTAAGTACTGAATGATTTAGTTGGTTTTTCAGTTCAGTAATGTACAGTTATGTCGTAGATAGGAGAGGAAGTAAAACAAGTAAATGACTCTTAAATGTTATTTGTGAGTGAATCGGTCGACCTTATCAGTTCGTGAAATCAAGATAGTTGTGGAAATAAAACAATTTAGTTTTCAATAAGTGACTCGAAATTTGCTTTACTTTTACTGAAACATCAAAAGGGCCCATTAAACGACACATAGACATTTATACACTGTATTGTCTATCAATGTATCAATTTGATTATTCAACCCTAACATACAAGGTGAACAGGTTACGTTAAATAATAAGCCTAACTCACAATTAAAAATGGCAATCACTTTCTTAAAAAGTCTCCACTCTGACTCAATGATACATAAATTACTCTAATAGGTTAGCAGTAAATGTACAGACTTACAATGCCAAAATCTTGGGCTTGATACTCTCGTAGTAGACAGAGTGCAGATAATCTATTGTTTATCTTTGCATTAAAGCATGCAAATAAAAAATACTTTGTAGAAACAAAAATTTAAAATTTATATCGCTAAAGTAACTTAATAACCAGTTAACTATTACTTATTGACTGAAATATTCGTTATCTGAAGGTCAATAGTTGGTATTTCCATTACATAAAACATGCTCGCTTTTTCAGCAGTGGGGGCGTTATAATGTGACGGTCAATCCAACTATTCGTTGATAAAATAGTAACCCAAGCGTTGGCGGTTGGTGGTGATGACTAGCTGCCTTTCCTTTAGTTTCACACTGCTAAATTAGGGGCATCTAGCGCTGATAGCCCTCGGTTAGCTTTGCGCGACATTCAAAACAAACAATCAGGTGTAAGTGCGTGTCAATCATCTTTTAAAATACTCTGTTATTAATAATGTTTAGTGTGCATATTTGTATTATGCCAACTGAGTACTTTGGCCGTCCCTACATACATAGTATATTGTTTCAAAACAAGTGGATTGGTTTACTGTTTTTTATTGTTGGAATTTATCGCCAACAAGTTACAGACACCTATTCTAAAAAAAAATGCGAACTACAATGTTAGAAAGTAGCAATACAGCTTCGGCCTTTATATTACCAAATATCAACAGAAACCAGTCCATGCGACTATCTGAAGCCGAAAAATGCTAATGCTTTATCAGGAGAATGTTAACTATGTCAAAAATGTTAAACACCATAAGAAACTGCGCTATAACTATATAATCATAAACTTTTTACATCACAAAAGAATGAGTTGGACCGAATATCCTGAAAGTTCTCTTTCGTATGTGTCTGTATAAATGCCAAATTAAACATTCTTTTTTTTTGTAAAAGATGTTAATTTATATATATAATACACTTTTGATTATCTTTACAGAACATTTACCCAAATTTTTCGATCGAACGCTACAAATCTAATATCATTAGAAAGGCCTTTGTCCTAGGAGTCTGCATTGCATATTAGCTTTTCAATTCAAAGTCACCTTACCTGTTTTTGTACGATTATACTTTTCAATACAATAAATATGGTACACGATGGCAAATACACACAAAAAATAGTTTGTTTTTTGAATTTCGCGCAAAGCTACTCGAGGGCTATCTGTGCTAGCTGTCCCTAATTTAGCAGTATAAAACTGGAGGGAGGGCAGCTAGTCATCACAACTCGCTGCCAACTCTTAAGCTACTCTTTTAACAATGAAGAATGGGATTGACTGTCACATTATAACGCTCTCACGACTGAAAAAGCGAGCATGTTTGGCACGACGGGGATGCGAACCCGCGATCCTCAGAATACGAATCGCACAAAAAATAGAAGAAGAAAAAACCATCAGTATATTCGTTACTGGTGACGACGAGATGCACTAATTTTGAACATAAATATCAAAGTTATTAATTATAATAAGTAATATAATTGGGAAAAAAAAGCAGCAGAAGAAAAAACGGAGGAAATTCTATATTCCAAAATTAAACCACTTTAAAGTCGATAAGAGTATCAAGTAATAATCATCAGTAATTTATTGCAACTTATTTAAGTGGTTACAACTGGTTCGTGGAGGCTTGTGTCAGTTTCATAAGGGGCCCGGCATGGCCAGGTGGGTTAAGGCATTCGACTCGTAATCTGACGGACGGGAGTTCGAATTCCCTTCGCACCAAACATGCTCGCCCTTTAAGCCATGGCGTCGTTATAACGTGATAGTCAATCCCACTGTTCGTTGGTAAAAGAGTAACCCAAGAGTTGTCGGTGGGTGGTGATGACTGGCGCCTTCTCTCCAGTCTTACAGTGTTAAATTAGGGACAGGTAGCGCAGATAGCTCTCGAGTAGCTTTGTGCGAAATTGAAAAAACAACAAAAACAATACAATTTAACTAAAAGAAACATTTGAGAATCATAAATTTGATTTGGTTTGAATGCTACGAGACGGTGCCGTGGCTTAGTTGGTTAAAGCGCCTGTCTAGTAAACAGGAGATCGCGAGTTCGATTCTCGCCGGTGCCTTTAAACGGCTTGTTAAATTGCCGTAATTTATAAAATGTATCTATTCAAGTACGACAAAAAATCTATTTTTCGGCCACCACGCAGTATACGGTTAAAATTAGACGTATTTTATTGTACCTTATTTTATTTTTATTGTTTTTTAGATTAGTATTTCATATATATGGAAAAAAAGATTATATACAAGTTAAGAAAAACCACACAAGAAAACGAATAGAAATATTGAAAAAAACTTTAAACAAAAGGGGCTGATCAAGACAATACATGGACATTGCCCTGAAAAGGGCCTGAATACTGGGTAATACTCTGGCCCAAAGTTCTACCAAATAACACTCTCCAAACAGTAGACATGGAAGTTAGGAATGTAGGAAGAGGCCTCGTGCACCTGAACCTCCTGGGTATTCAAAAAATTAACATCCCAAATACCCACACTGAAGAAGCGAAGCAATACCACGAAAAGCTACTTCAGCGCCACCTGCGTTAACCGTCTCTAATTTAACAGTAACAAGAAGGGCCGCTAGTCAATACGACTCACCTCTAACGAATAATGAGATTGACAAAAAATTATTATTCCTCCACTGTTCAAAGTGCGAGTCGAGTTCTCTAACCACCAGACTGTGACAGTGGGTTAAACATGTAAAATTTTAAAAATGTTTTAACAACCCAGTTAAAAAATTAGATATTTCGAAAAATAATAACAAACAAATTTCTCGTTATTTCATCAAACTGTCTACAATCATCATTAAATTCAACAGGACGACCTGAACGTATCAAATCACTTAAGATGTAGTCACCAGATCTGAACTTCTGAAACCACCTTCGATATTTTCTGTCATTGTGAGACTTCACACCATAAACACCTTGAATGTTTCGTGTAGTTTCTGCTGCACTCTTGCGTCTTTCAACATCAAACATCAAGCCGGATATTTCTGAGCTCGTAGATGACATGCAGCACCATTCATCGCACTGACTTTTTGACAGTTGACGTATCATAATATTTCTTACAATAATGTGCAAACTCTTTGATGCAATTGTTATTTGTGTGTTCTTAAATGTGATGTCCATCTTGTGTGAAACAACTGTGGGACGATTTTAATCTTCGCTTTTTTGTGGCCCCTGACTCAAAAAAGCTTGTGCACCACTGATATACACATATCCCAGGGAGTTGTGTTTGACAGGTAATTAGGGCACTCGACTCGTAAACTGAGTATCGCGGGTTCGAGTCCCCGTCACACCAAACATGCTCGCCTTTTCAGCTGTCGGTGCATGATAATGTGACAAGCAATCCCACTATTCGTTGGTAAAAGCGTAGCCCAAAGTTGGCGTTGGGTGGTGATGACAGGCTGCCTTCACTCTAGTTTTACACTGCTAAATTAGGGACGGTTAGAGCAGATAGCCTTCGTGTATCTTTGCCTGAAATTGAATAGCAAACAAACAAATCGTCCGCAATAAATAACAATTAACTTAAATTAAGTACTGAATGATTTAGTTGGTTTTTCAGTTCAGTAATGTACAGTTATGTCGTAGATAGGAGAGGAAGTAAAACAAGTAAATGACTCTTAAATGTTATTTGTGAGTGAATCGGTCGACCTTATCAGTTCGTGAAATCAAGATAGTTGTGGAAATAAAACAATTTAGTTTTCAATAAGTGACTCGAAATTTGCTTTACTTTTACTGAAACATCAAAAGGGCCCATTAAACGACACATAGACATTTATACACTGTATTGTCTATCAATGTATCAATTTGATTATTCAACCCTAACATACAAGGTGAACAGGTTACGTTAAATAATAAGCCTAACTCACAATTAAAAATGGCAATCACTTTCTTAAAAGTCTCCACTCTGACTCAATGATACATAAATTACTCTAATAGGTTAGCAGTAAATGTACAGACTTACAATGCCAAAATCTTGGGCTTGATACTCTCGTAGTAGACAGAGTGCAGATAATCTATTGTTTATCTTTGCATTAAAGCATGCAAATAAAAAATACTTTGTAGAAACAAAATTTAAAATTTATATCGCTAAAGTAACTTAATAACCAGTTAACTATTACTTATTGACTGAAATATTCGTTATCTGAAGGTCAATAGTTGGTATTTCCATTACATAAAACATGCTCGCTTTTTCAGCAGTGGGGGCGTTATAATGTGACGGTCAATCCAACTATTCGTTGATAAAATAGTAACCCAAGCGTTGGCGGTTGGTGGTGATGACTAGCTGCCTTTCCTTTAGTTTCACACTGCTAAATTAGGGGCATCTAGCGCTGATAGCCCTCGGTTAGCTTTGCGCGACATTCAAAACAAACAATCAGGTGTAAGTGCGTGTCAATCATCTTTTAAAATACTCTGTTATTAATAATGTTTAGTGTGCATATTTGTATTATGCCAACTGAGTACTTTGGCCGTCCCTACATACATAGTATATTGTTTCAAAACAAGTGGATTGGTTTACTGTTTTTTATTGTTGGAATTTATCGCCAACAAGTTAGAGACACCTATTCTAAAAAAAAAATGCGAACTACAATGTTAGAAAGTAGCAATACAGCTTCGGCCTTTATATTACCAAATATCAACAGAAACCAGTCCATGCGACTATCTGAAGCCGAAAAATGCTAATGCTTTATCAGGAGAATGTTAACTATGTCAAAAATGTTAAACACCATAAGAAACTGCGCTATAACTATATAATCATAAACTTTTACATCACAAAAGAATGAGTTGGACCGAATACCTGAAAGTTCCCTTTCGTATGTGTCTGTACAAATGCCAAATTAAACATTCTTATTTTTGTAAGAGATGTTAATTTATATATATAATACACTTGTGATTATCTTTACAGAACATTTACCCAAATTTTTCGATCGAACGCTACAAATCTAATATCATTAGAAAGGCCTTTGTCCTAGGAGTCTGCATTGCATATTAGCTTTTCAATTCAAAGTCACCTTACCTGTTTTTGTACGATTATACTTTTCAATACAATAAATATGGTACACGATGGCAAATACACACAAAAAATAGTTTGTTTTTTGAATTTCGCGCAAAGCTACTCGAGGGCTATCTGTGCTAGCTGTCCCTAATTTAGCAGTATAAAACTGGAGGGAGGGCAGCTAGTCATCACAACTCGCTGCCAACTCTTAAGCTACTCTTTTAACAATGAAGAATGGGATTGACTGTCACATTATAACGCTCTCACGACTGAAAAAGCGAGCATGTTTGGCACGACGGGGATGCGAACCCGCGATCCTCAGAATACGAATCGCACAAAAAATAAAAAGAAGAAAAAACCATCAGTATATTCGCTACTGGTGACGACGAGATGCACTAATTTTGAACATAAATATCAAAGTTATTAATTATAATAAGTAATATAATTGGGAAAAAAAAGCAGCAGAAGAAAAAACGGAGGAAATTCTATATTCCAAAATTAAACCACTTTAAAGTCGATAAGAGTATCAAGTAATAATCATCAGTAATTTATTGCAACTTATTTAAGTGGTTACAACTGGTTCGTGGAGGCTTGTGTCAGTTTCATAAGGGGCCCGGCATGGCCAGGTGGGTTAAGGCATTCGACTCGTAATCTGACGGACGGGAGTTCGAATTCCCTTCGCACCAAACATGCTCGCCCTTTAAGCCATGGCGTCGTTATAACGTGATAGTCAATCCCACTGTTCGTTGGTAAAAGAGTAACCCAAGAGTTGTCGGTGGGTGGTGATGACTGGCGCCTTCTCTCCAGTCTTACAGTGTTAAATTAGGGACAGGTAGCGCAGATAGCTCTCGAGTAGCTTTGTGCGAAATTGAAAAAAAAACAAAAAACAATACAATTTAACTAAAAGAAATATTTGAGTATCATAAATTTGATTTGGTTTGAATGCTACGAGACGGTGCCGTGGCTTAGTTGGTTAAAGCGCCTGTCTAGTAAACAGGAGATCGCGAGTTCGATTCTCGCCGGTGCCTTTAAACGGCTTGTTAAATTGCCGTAATTTATAAAATGTATCTATTCAAGTACGACAAAAAATCTATTTTTCGGCCACCACGCAGTACACGGTTAAAATTAGACGTATTTTATTGTACCTTATTTTATTTTTATTGTTTTTTAGATTAGTATTTCATATATATGGAAAAAAGATTATATACAAGTGAAGAAAAAACACACAAGAAAACGAATAGAAATATTGAAAAAACTTTAAACAAAAGGGCTGATCAAGACAATACATGGACATTGCCCTGAAAAGGGCCTGAATACTGGGTAATACTCTGGCCCAAAGTTCTACCAAATAACACTCTCCAAACAGTAGACATGGAAGTTAGGAATGTAGGAAGAGGCCTCGTGCACCTGAACCTCCTGGGTATTCAAAAAATTAACATCCCAAATACCCACACTGAAGAAGCGAAGCAATACCACGAAAAGCTACTTCAGCGCCACCTGCGTTAACCGTCTCTAATTTAACAGTAACAAGAAGGGCCGCTAGTCAATACGACTCACCTCTAACGAATAATGAGATTGACAAAAAATTATTATTCCTCCACTGTTCAAAGTGCGAGTCGAGTTCTCTAACCACCAGACTGTGACAGTGGGTTAAACATGTAAAATTTTAAAAATGTTTTAACAACCCAGTTAAAAATTAGATATTTCGAAAAATAATAACAAACAAATTTCTCGTTATTTCATCAAACTGTCTACAATCATCATTAAATTCAACAGGACGACCTGAACGTATCAAATCACTTAAGATGTAGTCACCAGATCTGAACTTCTGAAACCACCTTCGATATTTTCTGTCATTGTGAGACTTCACACCATAAACACCTTGAATGTTTCGTGTAGTTTCTGCTGCACTCTTGCGTCTTTCAACATCAAACATCAAGCCGGATATTTCTGAGCTCGTAGATGACATGCAGCACCATTCATCGCACTGACTTTTTGACAGTTGACGTATCATAATATTTCTTAGAATAATGTGCAAACTCTTTGATGTAATTGTTATTTGTGTGTTCTTAAATGTGATGTCCATCTTGTGTGAAACAACTGTGGGACGATTTTAATCTTCACTTTTTTGTGGCCCCTGACTCAAAAAGTTTGTGCACCACTGATATATACAAATCCCAGGGAGTTGTTGTTGACAGGTGATTAGGGCACTCGACTCGTAAACTGAGTATCGCGGGTTCGAGTCCCCGTCACACCAAACATGCTCGCCTTTTCAGCTGTCGGTGCATGATAATGTGACAAGCAATCCCACTATTCGTTGGTAAAAGCGTAGCCCAAAAGTTGGCGTTGGGTGGTGATGACAGGCTGCCTTCACTCTAGTTTTACACTGCTAAATTAGGGACGGTTAGAGCAGATAGCCTTCGTGTATCTTTGCCTGAAATTGAATAGCAAACAAACAAATCGTCCGCAATAAATAACAATTAACTTAAATTAAGTACTGAATGATTTAGTTGGTTTTTCAGTTCAGTAATGTACAGTTATGTCGTAGATAGGAGAGGAAGTAAAACAAGTAAATGACTCTTAAATGTTATTTGTGAGTGAATCGGTCGACCTTATCAGTTCGTGAAATCAAGATAGTTGTGGAAATAAAACAATTTAGTTTTCAATAAGTGACTCGAAATTTGCTTTACTTTTACTGAAACATCAAAGGGCCCATTAAACGACACATAGACATTTATACACTGTATTGTCTATCAATGTATCAATTTGATTATTCAACCCTAACATACAAGGTGAACAGGTTACGTTAAATAATAAGCCTAACTCACAATTAAAAATGGCAATCACTTTCTTAAAAGTCTCCACTCTGACTCAATGATACATAAATTACTCTAATAGGTTAGCAGTAAATGTACAGACTTACAATGCCAAAATCTTGGGCTTGATACTCTCGTAGTAGACAGAGTGCAGATAATCTATTGTTTATCTTTGCATTAAAGCATGCAAATAAAAAATACTTTGTAGAAACAAAAATTTAAAATTTATATCGCTAAAGTAACTTAATAACCAGTTAACTATTACTTATTGACTGAAATATTCGTTATCTGAAGGTCAATAGTTGGTATTTCCATTACATAAAACATGCTCGCTTTTTCAGCAGTGGGGGCGTTATAATGTGACGGTCAATCCAACTATTCGTTGATAAAATAGTAACCCAAGCGTTGGCGGTTGGTGGTGATGACTAGCTGCCTTTCCTTTAGTTTCACACTGCTAAATTAGGGGCATCTAGCGCTGATAGCCCTCGGTTAGCTTTGCGCGACATTCAAAACAAACAATCAGGTGTAAGTGCGTGTCAATCATCTTTTAAAATACTCTGTTATTAATAATGTTTAGTGTGCATATTTGTATTATGCCAACTGAGCACTTTGGCCATCCCTACATACATAGTATATTGTTTCAAAACAAGTGGATTGGTTTACTGTTTTTTTATTGTTGGAATTTATCGCCAACAAGTTACAGACACCTATTCTAAAAAAAAATGCGAACTACAATGTTAGAAAGTAGCAATACAGCTTCGGCCTTTATATTACCAAATATCAACAGAAACCAGTCCATGCGATTATCTGAAGCCGAAAAATGCTAATGCTTTATCAGGAGAATGTTAACTATGTCAAAAATGTTAAATACCATAAGAAACTGCGCTATAACTATATAATCATAAACTTTTTACATCACAAAAGAATGAGTTGGACCGAATACCTTCAAAGTTCCCTTTCGTATGTGTCTGTATAAATGCCAAATTAAACATTCTTTTTTTTGTAAGAGATGTTAATTTATATATATAATACACTTGTGATTATCTTTACAGAACATTTACCCAAATCTTTCGATCGAACGCTACAAATCTAATATCATTAGAAAGGCCTTTGTCCTAGGAGTCTGCATTGCATATTAGCTTTTCAATTCAAAGTCACCTTACCTGTTTTTGTACGATTATACTTTTCAATACAATAAATATGGTACACGATGGCAAATACACACAAAAAATAGTTTGTTTTTTGAATTTCGCGCAAAGCTACTCGAGGGCTATCTGTGCTAGCTGTCCCTAATTTAGCAGTATAAAACTGGAGGGAGGGCAGCTAGTCATCACAACTCGCTGCCAACTCTTAAGCTACTCTTTTAACAATGAAGAATGGGATTGACTGTCACATTATAACGCTCTCACGACTGAAAAAGCGAGCATGTTTGGCGCGACGGGGATGCGAACCCGCGATCCTCAGAATACGAATCGCACAAAAAATAAAAGAAGAAAAAACCATCAGTATATTCGTTACTGGTGACGACGAGATGCACTAATTTTGAACATAAATATCAAAGTTATTAATTATAATAAGTAATATAATTGGGGAAAAAAAGCAGCAGAAGAAAAACGGAGGAAATTCTATATTCCAAAATTAAACCACTTTAAAGTCGATAAGAGTATCAAGTAATAATCATCAGTAATTTATTGCAACTTATTTAAGTGGTTACAACTGGTTCGTGGAGGCTTGTGTCAGTTTCATAAGGGGCCCGGCATGGCCAGGTGGGTTAAGGCATTCGACTCGTAATCTGACGGACGGGAGTTCGAATTCCCTTCGCACCAAACATGCTCGCCCTTTAAGCCGTGGCGTCGTTATAACGTGATAGTCAATCCCACTGTTCGTTGGTAAAAGAGTAATCCAAGAGTTGTCGGTGGGTGGTGATGACTGGCGCCTTCTCTCCAGTCTTACAGTGTTAAATTAGGGACAGGTAGCGCAGATAGCTCTCGAGTAGCTTTGTGCGAAATTGAAAAAAAAAACAAAAACAATACAATTTAACTAAAAGAAACATTTGAGAATCATAAATTTGATTTGGTTTGAATGCTACGAGACGGTGCCGTGGCTTAGTTGGTTAAAGCGATTTTCTAGTAAACAGGAGATCGGGAGTTCGATGCCCGCCGGTGCATTTAAACGGCTTGTTAAATTGCCGTAATTTATAAAATGCATCTACTTAAGTACGACACAAAATCTAATTTTTGGCCACCACGCACTACACGTTTAAAATTGGACGTATTTTATTGTACCTTATTTTATTTTTATTGTTTTTTAAATTAGTATTTAATATATATGAAAAAAAGGATTAAATACAAGTGAAGAAAAAACACACAAGAAAACGAATAGAAATATTTAAAGACACTTTAAACAAAAGGGGCTGATCAAGACAATACATGGTCATTGCCCTGAAAAGGGCCTGAATACTGGGTAATACTCTGACCCAAAGTTCTACCAAATAACACACTGCAAACAGTAGACATGACATGAAAGTTAGGAATGTAGGAAGAGGTCTCGTGCACCTGACCCTCCTGGGTATTCAAAAAAATTAACATTCCCAAATACCCACACTGAAGAAGCGAAGCAATACCACGAAAAGCTACTTCAGCGCCACCTGCGCTAACCGTCTCTAATTTAACAGTAACAAGAAGGGCCGCTAGTCAATACGACTCACCTCTAACGAATAATGAAATTGACAAAAAATTATAATGCCTCCGCTGTTCAAAGTGCGAGTCGAGTTCTCTAACCACCAGACTGTGACCGTGAGTTAAAGATGTCAAATTAGAAAAATGTTTTAACAACCCACTTAAAAATTAGATATTTCGAGAAATA
Source organism: Tachypleus tridentatus (assembly GCF_004210375.1). Classification (NCBI taxonomy): domain Eukaryota; kingdom Metazoa; phylum Arthropoda; class Merostomata; order Xiphosura; family Limulidae; genus Tachypleus; species Tachypleus tridentatus. The sequence goes on along the minus strand of NC_134833.1, from coordinate 152,932,967 downwards.
ATAACAAACAAATTTCTCGTTATTTCATGAAACTGTCCAAAGTCATCATTAAATTCAACAGGACGACCTGAACGTATCAAATCACTTAAGATGTAGTCACCAGATCTGAACTTCTGAAACCACCTTCGACATTTTCTTTCATTGAGAGACTCCACACCATAAACATCTTGAATGTTTCGTACAGTTTCTGGTTCACTCTTGCGTCTTTCAACATCAAACATCAAGCCGGATATTTCTGAGCTCGTAGATGACATGCAGCACCATCTATCGCACTAACTTTGTGACAGTTGACGTATCATAATATTTCTTACAATAATGTACAAACTCTTTGATGTAATTGTTATTTGTGTGTTCTTAAATGTGATGTCCATCTTGTGTGAAACAACTGTGGGACGATTTTAATATTCACTTTTTTGTGGCCCTTGACTCAAAAAGCCTTGTGCATCACTGATATACACAAATCCCAGGGAATTGTTGTTGACAGGTGATTAGGGCACTCGACTCGTAATCTGAGTATCGCGGGTTCGAGTCCCCGTCACACCAAACATGCTCGCCTTTTCAGCTGTGGGGGCATGATAATGTGACAAGCAATCCCACTATTCGTTGGTAAAAGCGTAGCCCAAAAGTTGGCGTTGGGTGGTGATGACAGGCTGCCTTCACTCTAGTTTTACACTGCTAAATTAGGGACGGTTAGAGCAGATAGCCTTCGTGTATCTTTGCCTGAAATTGAATAGCAAACAAACAAATCGTCCGTAATAAATAACAATTAACTTAAATTAAGTACTGAATGATTTAGTTGGTTTTTCAGTTCATTAATGTACAGTTATGTCGTAGATAGGAGAGGAAATAAAACAAGTCAATGACTCTTAAATGTTATTTGTGAGTGAATCGGTCGACCTTATCAGTTCGTGAAATCAAGACAGTTGTTATTTCATCAAACTGCTTACAGTCATCATTAAATTCAGTAGGACAACCTGAACGTAGCAAATCACTTAAGAACTTAAGTGTAGTCTCCTGATATGTACTTCTGAAACCACGTTCAATATTTTCTTTCATTGAGAGACTCCACACCATAAACACCTTGAATGTTTCGTATAGTTTTTCTGCACTATTGCCTTTTTTAAACTCATAAACCATTATACGCCTAATGTGCTCCTCAGACACATCTGTCTTCATAAGAGTTTATTTTTTTAACGATATGAAAAAGTGAAGTTGGGTTAGTTTATTTTATTTGATGAAGATTTTTATACTCGTTTTACTACATATTTTAGTCATTAAAGCCTTCTACAAAGACAGATATGATAATTCACTTTTTTGTAGTCCCTCGCTAGTACAGCGGTATGTATCCTGATTTACAACGCTAAAATCAGGGGTTCGATATCTTTTGGTGAGCTGAGCAGATGTGAATTTGCTATAAGAAGAAACACACACTTTCTGTATTAAATTTTCGGACATTACTTATGGGACAACCTGATAAAATCTCTACAATATTTGCTTCCCCATTTTATCTATCCAAAGCTTGGTGTTCAAATATGTTATGAACTTTTATCATTATACCTTTCCTTTAGTTAACCTTAAAATTCTAATCTTATGAGTATTAACAATATAGGCATGGACGTCCGCAGAAATAATTCCATGAAGGAGCTGAGTGATGTGAAATTGTGATTTGAATAAAAAATTCATATACATTCGTTGAATGAATAAAGAAGAATTATGTTTCTCATTTTCCCACCATGCGGACATCTATGCCCCGAGGTGGTCGGAGAGGTAACCAGGGGCACTAAGAAACTTTTGCTCGGCTGTGTGATGTTTACGAATTTTTTTATAAATTTTGTATATAATAATAATATAGGTAGTTACAGATCGTGAAGACTGTTTCGCTTTATCAAATGAGGGCGAGACTGTAGTTACTGATAGAATTAGATAGGTCTGTTGAACTAAAATAATGAAAGAAATTAACAAATCTCGGATTTAGTTATTCGTCGGTTTTAGACGAATTTCTGACTGTTAGAGACTCTCTGAATAGCTGAAAAACAGTGCATATGGCGACTATGAAAAGTGGCACTTCTTGTGTGGCTTCTGATTGACCTATTGAAAATAAAACCTAGATGACTTTGGTGATGTTTTATTATGAATGCCTGTGCTATCCATATATTGTAAGTGTTAGGGTACTCACCGATAAAATATTATTTTAATACTTCTTCGTATTTTAAATTGCATCTTATCATATGACGTTTCGTTAAGTTTTATTATGAAGAGGGCGCTAAGCTACCACAACAAATTGCAAGTGCAAAAGTTTAATGTAATAGGTCATTCTTAAGATAGAGTAGCTTTTGTATCAAAATTAAACTTTTAATTTAAAGTAAAATAAAGCTTAAGTTTTGTTAAGCGAGTATGTTTATTTAAAAATTTTGTGATGCAATTATGAACTGAAGGTTAGTATTGAATTACTTGATTTGACGGTAAGTTTTAATAATAGTAACATTTTGATAAGACGATGGCATACACATGAGTATGTTTATGGTAATGTACATTTCTCACACTTTTAAGTCTTAAGACCATCCACAAAATACGTTTTACGTAGTATAAGAAGGATATTAAAGCTGTTAAAGGGCTAGTAGCATTTATGTAAGTATATGTGCTATACGAGTTGGTAAATCAGTCATAAATATGTTAAAGGTATTGTATATGAAAATCGGTTTACATATATATTTATAATATGAATATCTGGTTATTTGTAGTATACTTAGGAATAATGTATAATTAACGTAATAAAAGCATGATGGTTAATTCAGGCTTAATTTATATTTTGTTACTTCTGAAGAAGAGACCATGCTTTGAAATAACTCATGACCATAAACTTTTCTATAAAGTGATAACCACCTTTAGTTCTCATGACACTTCACAAATCTTTTGTTTGTGAAAGCTTCACTCAAACAGATTCTTTAAAATTGGAATCTTGGGTGTTTGTTTGAGGAAATAATATAAAATGGAAATTTAGAGCAATGATTTTATAAAGAGCTAACTGTTTCAGAAAATGAAACAAAAAAAAAATGTACATACATATATAATTTGTGATTCTTGTGGACCTTTGCTGAAGCCACTTTCACCAAAAGTGTACCTGCTTTTGCTTCACTGCTGAAAAATAAAATCCTTGAAACTTAATCTTTTTTTTTGGCATTTAAAAGTAAAATGTTTGGTAAGTCACTTTTTTTTGTGTAAACCAAACCATGTGACATAGAATAAAACCTTTTCATGTAATATGCAAACCTGTGCTTCCATAAACTTTGAAGCTATTCCTGTGTAGAAATTAATTAAGTACATGCAATTATGTTTTGAAAATTCTCTTTTGACAAACCTAATTTGAGATTTAAAAAGACCCATCACCCACTAGCGCTAGTTTTTTTTCTGGAGAAATGACAACTGAGATCACACTGTCTCAGTTTTTACTTATTCATAAATATCTTTAAGCATCCTAAAACATGATGTTCCATTGTTAATATTTCTTTAGTTTTTACTGTTCTTGTAAGGTTCATTTTAAATCTATGTTAAATTAAAAAAAAAAGATTGAAATGGTGATCATTAACATGTTTATCACATTAAAAAGTTGACACAGGTGGTAAGTATAAAAATTTGATGTTGATAATAACAGAGCTTAGTTTTAACAACAGTGAGTGTTCACTAGTTTTGATAACAGGTAATATATGCTAGTTCTTGCAATATATAAGGTACACTAGTTTTACAACAGTCAGGATACATTAGTTTTTACAGTAGTTAGGATATACTAGTTTTTATAAAATTATAATAAAACAAGCAAATCATAAGTAGCTCTTCCTCTGTCATTTAATGAAACAGCTGCTATTTAGAAAGGTTTCTTCTGTTAGTTGTGATTGCATACTTGAATAACTGTATGACAAATGGATGTATTTGGTTATTTTAGGATTGAAGTAAACTGCCAGACAGCAAGAATGGCTTCTCTTTTAATTGAGCTCCAGTTTTGGACATTCAAAGATTTATTAATGAAAGGTAATTTATGCTATGACAAGGATAGATTAAATTAGGTACAGAGTGGCATTTTTCTCTTATGTTGGACTGGTACTTTATTTGATCTAATAAGGATAAATTTAAAGATGTGACCAACACAACTTGGAATTTGTCTAAGTTTTTGTTGAAAGGTTTTTAAATTATAGACTTTCTTCAAGTACATTGAGCCATAGGTTTTCATCTTTCAATGGTTTGCTTTGTTTATATAAAATGGAAATTGAAAATGTTTTATGATTGGTAGTTGTGATACAATTGAAAGTAAGAGGTGAAAATTTATTCATGACTTCTTGGAAATTAAAATACATCATGATTGGTAGGTTGTTGATTAAAGTTTCTGACTAGAGTGTTAATGCTCATTCAGGAACTTGATGAGAGTAAAAAGAGAAAAACCTGACTTGTGTATACATAGTGACCAACCACAGACATGGTGAGTAATAAAGAATGTGACTTGTACTTATTGAAATATATTCTGAATAATCTGGACTCAGTGACTACATCTTAAATTATTCATATATATATATATGAATACAGTACAGTTGTTTGATATATATATATCAAAGTTCACAATTTCAAATGAATGCTTCCACTAGCATGATGACATGTACTGTTTTTCACTCATGGATTTCAGGTTAGTATCCAGAAGTTTACACAAGAACAGCAGTCTGATCCAGTATGTATGTTACTAGTCTGATCCACTATTTATGTTGCTAGTCTGATCCAGTGTGCATATGTTGCTAGTCTTATCCAGTGTGTATGTTGCTAGTCTGATCCAGTGTGCATATGCTGCTAGTCTGATCCAGTATGTGTGTTGCTGGTCTGATCCAGTGTGTGTGTTGCTGGTCTGATCCAGTGTGCATATGTTGCTAGTCTGATCCAGTATCTGTGTTGCTGGTCTGATCCAGTGTGCATATGTTGCTAGTCTGATCCAGTATGTGTGTTGCTGGTCTGATCCAGTGTGCATATGTTGCTAGTCTGATCCAGTATGTGTGTTGCTGGTCTGATCCAGTGTGCATATGTTGCTAGTCTGATCCAGTATGTGTGTTGCTGATCTGATCCAGTGTGCATATGTTGCTAGTCTGATTCAGTATGTGTGTTTCTGATCTGATCCAGTGTGCATATGTTGCTAGTCTTATCCAGTGTGTATGTTGCTTGTGTGATCCACTATGTGTGTTGATGGTCTGATCCAGTGTGCATATGTTGCTAGTCTTATCCAGTGTGTATGTTGCTAGTCTGATCCAGTGTGCATATGCTGCTAGTCTGATCCAGTATGTGTGTTGCTGGTCTGATCCAGTGTGTGTGTTGCTGGTCTGATCCAGTGTGCATATGTTGCTAGTCTAATCCAGTATCTGTGTTGCTGGTCTGATCCAGTGTGCATATGTTGCTAGTCTGATCCAGTATGTGTGTTGCTGGTCTGATCCAGTGTGCATATGTTGCTAGTCTGATCCAGTATGTGTGTTGCTGGTCTGATCCAGTGTGCATATGTTGCTAGTCTGATCCAGTATGTGTGTTGCTGATCTGATCCAGTGTGCATATGTTGCTAGTCTGATTCAGTATGTGTGTTTCTGATCTGATCCAGTGTGCATATGTTGCTAGTCTTATCCAGTGTGTATGTTGCTTGTGTGATCCACTATGTGTGTTGATGGTCTGATCCAGTGTGCATATGTTGCTAGTCTTATCCAGTGTGTATGTTGCTAGTCTGATCCAGTATGTATGTTACTTTCCACCACTTTTGGTGCTTAAAGTGCTGACACATGTATAGATTCACTTGTGCCAATTCTATAAGCACATTTTTTCTGATTGTGCCAAGGTTTTCATGTTCACTTTTGTTTGTCAAATATCATTCTAAATAATGTCACATAATATGTTCTCAGTGTGCCAAGTTAACACTAGGTTTCATGGTAATAAATCCTTTTATGTATGTAAGATTTAAGTTTTGTGTTTTCTCACTTTTTATAAAATTATTTTAAGTCACTATCCTCTGTTCTTTCTGCTGAACTGAAGGAGTTTTGAGAAGAGTATTTATTTTGTCACCATCATTTTGCTTGTAAGTCACAACCAAACACTGTTCTTTAGCAGAGAGAGATCCTAATTTCTTAAAAGATACAGTTTTTAGGATTCTTTTTTACTGAATGTCTATGCAATATACTGAAACTAGAGAACTTTTATAAAAACACAAACAGTATATATAGTTATTAAATGTTTGCTTCTAACTCTTAAGTCTTTTCAGACTATTGTTTATTTTATAATTAATGTGTGATCTTTCCTTTTAGATGTATATTGTGGTGTATCCAAGTTGCACGATAAAGGAGAAGGAGGTAAGTAAACGAAATTCAGAGTTTGATCATAATTGCTTTTGTTTTCCCCATTATCAAATTTCTGGTTGATTACTTGATCATTGGTGTTTGTTTAATTATAACATTTTTTCATGATCATACTGATCATTAAGTGGTCAATGTTTATGTGATGGGGTAAGAGTATTGTCAGGTTTTTATGTGTGTGGATGGGTCAGATTCTTTACAGTAGGTGTCTGTGACTTGTTGGTGATAAATTTCAACAATAAACACACAGTACACTTATTTTAGAGTAATATATAGAAACAAGTCAAACATGTATGCAAATGTTTGTTACACAGTTGTTATCACAATTGTATCCAAAGCTTTAAATAATCTTTCTTGTCAGAGTCAACACAGTCTGGTTCAGTTACTTCAGGACACAACTGACAAGACAAATTATTTTTCTATACACTGTTGTTACAATACAGTCTGTGATAGTTTCACTTTAGAAATTGCCAATATGTTTTCTTATGGTTTAACACAGTCATAAAGTCTAGACTTACTTGACTATTTATCTTTGCCTTCCTTTAACTACCTTTTGGAAGCATACTTATAGCTCAACTGAGGCCTAGAACTTTCCACACACTATGATATTTTGGGATGTAATAATACTTAGAAGGTTACATAGAATAATAATACAACAATCACCAGTTGAACTACACAACATGATTTGCAGTTATATAAACAAACCTGCAGTCAACTGTTGCTTCTGCAAAATCTTAACACCTGCACTATACTTAAATTAAAACACCTGTGTAATCTAACAAGTATAAACTTTTTGTTTCATACCAAATACAATTTGTTGAACAAAAATGACAGAAAATATGTTTTAAGTTATAACAGTGTAACAGAATGAGAGTATAAATGCTATGAAATTGAAATTATGACATTGTAACAGATAACAGTACAGATATAGCAGAATTATAACATTGATACAGATAACAATAAAAATGCAGTGAAATAAAAGTTACAAGAGCATAGCAGATAACAGAAAAGGTGTACTGAAATAAAAAGGCCTAAAAACACAGCAGATAACAGCATAGATGTATTGAAATACAAAGTTATGACAATGTAAGAGACAGAAATATAAATGTGATGAGTTTTTAGTTTATGTTTTAAAACTAATACAAGTAAAATTATGAGTTTATTATAGATGCTTTCCTGGAAAATCCGTACTTAGAAGACCATAAATCATGGAGTGAAGGTAAGAAACATTTCACTATGCTAAAAACATAAAGTATTTACTTTATATACAAGACTAGTTCATCATCAGAGAATGGTGGTCTTCATTGAATAGTTTATAAAAATAGATGCATGTTACTTATTTTTCATATAATGATAAAGTTATTTGTGGTTTTGGAGGATAATTCATATAGTGCTGAGAGTTATTTTACCTCTGACATTTAAAATATTAATAGTTATAAGAGAAAAAAGGGCCTAGTAAACTAAAGAATAAACATTGAGTAGAATGCAGGTAGAAAGCTATACAACTTTATGAAATAAAAAGATTTTGAAATACATTTATAAACAACACACTTCAGTCACTTTTGGTTGGGGTTGTTTGTGTTTTTATTTGCCGAGGTATGGAGACATTCATTTTACCTGGGGTGTTTTATTCCTAGGGCCTTTGAAGAACTCTTATTTGTTGATCCTGAGTAAAAATTGGATTATGTTTTCTTTACTAAGGAGTGACTTCTCTCATGTCCAACTGGGACCCTCTTCCTTTTCTTCAATTAATCATTTAATTTGTGAGATTTTAAGGCTTTCCCCCCCCTTGAGTCTACTCCTCCCTTATTAGTGGTAGGGGGGGGACTATTTAGTTTCTACTCCTTCCTGAATTTCTTGTTCAGACTGGTTGATTTACTGTTCAATAACATGATGGGACAGATGTACTTTGCACCCTCCTTGTCTGCTTGCTTGTTTGCTTTAATTTTCTGCCTCTTTGTGGAAATATATCTTTGGCTTCTGACATGTTAGTGTCATAAGTTGGAGTTGTTGGCATGTTTGTGGGACTTATGATTTTCCCTTATGTCCTGCTATATCCTGACAGGTCCTTTCTTTCCAAGTTTCTGGCAATTAGGGAAGGTGATACATCCATCTCTGCATTTCTTTTGCCAACTACTTCTCACCGTAATGATAAATTGTAATCAGATAATTTGTTTTGGCCCGTCAGACCAGAGAGTGCTGAGTAACCTACTTTAATTTTATTGTAATGACTATCATGAGTGTGTATTCATTGAAATCCTTCATTTCTCTTGATTTCTCCACATTTCCTCAGAGGTGAATTTCCAAATATCCACTTGGTCTGTACAAGTGAGGTATCTTCTGTGTTGCATCTCATCAGAGCCTGCTTGTTTACCTTTTGTTACCTATTTCATTCACCTGGTGGGGAGTTTTTATGGACTGGTATTCAAACTTCACCCAGTGCTTTTCTATCACATTTTTTATATGCTCAGCTAGGTTTTTTCTGGTAGTTTTCCTTTACCCCATGGCTGTTTTTAACAACATCTACTGTGTTATAAAGAGGAGGGGTACCTTTTTCACCATCTTGTCTCTTTACATTTCCAAAGTCCCTTTCATCTTGCTTTCACTCGATCCCACTTTGTGGTGAATGTTGCCCAGATTGGTGTACTTCTCTCAATCCAGTTCTACACTAGCAGTAACTTGATTATTCTTACTACTGATTGCAACAGGCTCTGTATAAATGAAGTGTTTCACAAGGCTATCTAGGCACTTACCAGGTGGTATAACCATATAATTGTGGACAACCATTTGTGGCCTATCACAAATAAAGCTAGAGGAAATTCTGTCTGTTCCTGCCAGTCATTGCATTGAATAAATTGGAGTCTATTTGATTTTTAAAATTTAGGGAACTTGTTTCATTATTGCACTGTTTTTCAGAGCTCCTCAATGGACATTACCCAGATTCTACTAGTAGAGCTAGGGAGTTCTTATCCAACCCAATTTCTAGTCACTGGGATGGTGGACAAATGTTTAAATGTATTCCTCAATTCTTAGAGAAAAGAGTGATGTTGGGGACCCTCCTACTTGGGTCCCTGAATGTCTTTCCCAGATGTCAGTAGGAATGGCACTAGCCTCTGTAGGAACATATTAATAATTCCACTTCAGATTTGCACTTTGCTCTCCAGTTGGGATGTGTATGGCCCTTCTCTTTGGTTAGTGTTTGTTTTGTATATTGTTCATGGAAGAAGGTCTACTATCTCCTCATAATTCCAAAATTGTATTGTTCCCTTTCTGGGTCCTTGGTTGAGCACAGGTTCCACGTCCTCTCTGTAATTTCAGGGGCAAGTGGAATACTTCTTCTCTACTTGGTTGGGGAGTGAGGATGAAAGTTCATGATTCCATACCAGATGAGTTCTGTTCCTTTGGTTGAGTATAACATACACGATCCCATTATTCTTGGCCTGGAGTGTTGTCTTTTGGATTTTTTCAAGTAGAGAAGAAAGTTTGTCCACTTTGGTGTTGCTTACTTTCTGATCATGATCCCCGCAGTATGAAAACAATCTTTCAATGGCTGTAGGTTGAGATCCAATCAAAAGTATGTGTGTGTGTATATATATATATATATATATATCTGTGACACTGTGGTCCAATAGCCCTAACCATCAATGTGGGATATAGGGACCAAGATTGCATGATTCCAACCTTGAGTTGTGGAACCTTGGATATGTGGTTGGGACTGGCTGATAATATTGTTAACTATTCCATCCTTGATATAGGAACTCAATTTAGGGTAAAGATCACACCTGTTCTGGATGTAGTGTGGTTCCTTCACCTGTGTACTACTATAATCTTGGTGCACTACTGTTCTGTATGGATCATGCTTGCTTTGACCTCTCCACCTTCTCAGTATAGGATTCTAGTTAATTTGTCACCAAACTGTAATTTGTTTTGAAAGTTAACATTTTTTAAACTGAAAATGTATTTCCAATAATACTTGTGTCCACTCTGATACTCTTGTACCCTGCCTTCTCACTACGAGCTGGTATAAGTTCTGAAAAAATGATTACATTATTTAAGAGAAGTTCTTATATAGAGTACCAGGATAGGAGATGCATTGACTAGGGTGGATAGATTTGCAAATTAGATACTGCCAAAAGCATTTAAGTGGGACATAAAACACTGGAGCATATGAGACCAATGCTTAAGTAGCAAAGTCAACATCAAAGAATGGCTATATTATTAGCAGAGGTGAGTACTATTGGAAATAAGTGTTCAGTATAGGAAGACGTTAACATCCAACATGAAACAGAACAGTTATTTATGAAGTCAGAAATTGGTTTGGATTAACCCCTTAAAAAAACTAGTAATATACATGTTTTATACTTTTAATGTGAACTTTGACCTACAAAATGACTGCAGTTCACCACCTTAAGTAAAATTTGTTGTGGTCAGAATTTATTTATACTTATTTAAAAGTGATTGTTATCTACAGCTATGAAGAAATATTAACCTCTCTTTGTTGGGTTTTGTTGTTAAATAATGAGTCTTCTGTTTATACTTTTCTTGAGAAGTTACAATAAATGTTTGTCTGGCTTTTTTAAGTAAAAAAACATGGTGCTTGCTCACCCCACTCTCAGCATATTTCACACTTTCAAAGACAAATTTTTGTCTTTTTATGTTATCTCATTTAAACAATATGGTAGATAGATATACAGGTTTACTTATTTTATATCACTCATAAACAACTCTTAAGAATTGAGTTGGTAACAATATAAATAAAACACATGTACAGTTTACGTATTAAACATTTTGTGAACTAATAACATTTGGCTAATGATGAAGTGCTCACTAACACTGGGCTAATGATCACCTGATGATCAAGTGTTGAGTAAGATTTTAAATGTATTTACCAAATTATCCTACTTTGATAAAATGGCCGTTGTTGTTGCAGATAGAGATGTTGTGTGTATTCCAAGAAATAAAAGACCAGAGAAACTTAAGGACACACTGAAGGAGTTAGAGGTACAGTGATTCTTTGTTACAGCTGGTTTTTTATCATGAACACTAACAATTCCGTTTATTGGAATGCGAATTTAATTTCTTTAACCAAGTTAAGAACAGTAATCAGTAAGCCTGTTTATTTGTGTGCTTTAATATAAATCAGTACCAACTTTGAGGTCTGAAAACCTCAAATATCAACTGAGCAAAACAAAAACAAGTCCGACATAAAATCAAATCCAAATTCACAAAAATAACAACAAAAATTCTTCCACAAGTGGATTGAAGGGGATATTAATATCCCTGTACACCCCAGTTGGGAAAGTTTACTATCCTTCCAAACTAAACTACTGCCACAGAATTTTCTTTCCTTCCTTTTTTTTTTTTTTTTTGGGGGGGGAGGGGTCTGCTTTTCGAGATTCTCCCTAAAAGTGTTTTCACAAAATAAGGTTTCCTTAGGGATTAAGTGAAAAGTTTTACCTCATTGCAAACCTGAGTACACACAAGTCATTTGGCACTGTTTGAAAGTTGGTAAGTCCAGCTCTTTAGGAGAATGGTTTTGGGAGGAATTTCAGGTTCTCCAAGGAAAAGGGTGAAAACTTTTCTTCATACGAACCTCAGGACTATAACAGTTCCTTTGATACTATTAAAAAGTCAATACAAATAGCAGTTTAGTAGGAGCTATCTTACACACAAGCATTCACGTGAGCACATGCTGATCTTATTATGTAGATAGGATCTAACATTATTTGTTATAATTGTATCTTTAAAGATATATATATATATGCAGTGTGTTGTTATAGATTTACCCTGTGACAGTCACTGAGGACATTCACTATCATACCTTCCAAAACATTCATTAATATGCATCATGCACCAAAATGATCAAAAGCAGGATTTAGACAATATTGAATGAAACATTTGAAAAAATGTGTTACCAAAATCATTTCTTAAAAACAACTGTTCCATGTGTGTGGATTACATCACAGGAAATCAAAATCCACCATTTCATGGCTGCTACATATAAATAAAACAGAGGTGGAAGCACAAAACTGTGTTAAGTAGGTCACCGTACATTTCAAGGGTCAAAAAGACTAAAAATGTGAGAATAAAAACCGATTACATAAAGTAGTATGTAAACATTCTGGTACATCTACTTACAGCTGATGTAGATAATGTGAGTGTATTCAGTTAAACAGTTTAACGTTATCCAGTTTTATAGAAAACCATCCAATGTATTCAGTTAAGCAGTTTAACGTTATCCAGTTTTATAGAAAACCATCCGATGTATTCAGTTAAACAGTTTAACGTTATCCAGTTTTATAGAAAACCATCCAATGTATTCAGTTAAGCAGTTTAACGTTATCCAGTTTTATAGAAAACCATCCAATGTATTCAGTTAAACAGTTTAACTTATCAGTTGATATAGAAAACCATCCAGTGTATTCAGTTAAACAGTTTAACGTTATCCAGTTTTATAGAAAACCATCCAGTGTATTCAGTTAAACAGTTTAACGTTATCCAGTTTTATAGAAAACCATCCAGTGTATTCAGTTAAACAGTTTAACATTGTCTAGTTGTATAGAGAATCCATTCAGTGTATTCAGTTAAACAGTTTAACATTGTCTAGTTGTATAGAGAATGTCAACAGTGTGCCAAAGCTGCTATCAGATTGTGTGTTGCATAACAGTTTGTTAAGTTATGTGTGATACAGAAGTGTGTGTTAACAGCAGTATACTAGAGCCTTATTTAACTGTAAATGCTGTGCAGAGTAACCAAGAACAGTAACTAACATTACATGGACAAAATGCAACAAGTGAAGTTACCACACTGACATTTTTGTCATTTTGATAGCACTTTGTACACATATATTGATTGTTTGCCACGTTTTTGTAACAATATTAAGATACTTTATTAGCACTTGTGTCTAAAACTTCCTTTTGTGGAGCAAGTTTGATAATTCTTGGCATAAAATATTTCAACAGGTAATGTCTTCACATTTGCTGTTTACATTCCTTACAACAGTATGTTTAATCTAAGGTTGATAGAACATTGTTAATGTGTCCTACAAAATGTAAACAAATCATTATTGTACATGACATTTTGTTTATTTCAGGAGCTTCTTGAAACAGATAAGTGTACAACATTAAAGTGGATTGATGCAGCATTGTTTCAGGTAAATCATATGATAAACAATGTAATCAAATATTGTAAGAAATAGAAATGAAAATATGTTTTCTATACAGATTTTTCACTCTGCAAATATTTCTTTTGTCTTTATCTGAACAGGTTTTTTTTTTCTAGCATGTGACTTAGTAAAATTCCTTTCCAAACAAAAATGTAAAACAAACATTCTCAAATTCAACTTGGTACATTGAATAGGATTATTTATTTACAACTCAGTGGTGACCTGGAAATATGTGTCTGTGTTGGTTAGAGTGCTTGACGTACAGTCTGCAGATCGTGGGGTCGAAAACTTTCACCAGACACTCTCGACTCGTATTGGTATGGCGACATTGTGATGTGATGGTTAATTCTACTATTTGTTGATGAAGAGTAGCTCAGTAATAGGGTTGTATAACCTATTTAATTTGTAGCCTTTCCTTTCAAAATTAGAGAGTACTAGCAAATACTGTTCTGGAGTAGCACTGCACAAAATGTCACAAATATCAGAACAGCAGCTGTAACTAAGGCAGCAGCAAATTACAAATACTGAGTAAAACAAAGTTCTTCACAAAAACTCCATTAAAAAACTTATAAGAATTGAAAAGGCATACGATTACCAGAAAATACCGAAAAACAAAGTGTGGAAAGGATTTGGTGTTTACTGATTCATGACTTGAAATATGTGTCTCTCTTCCTACTTTCTTTAAGAGTGTTACAGTTTATCTTGCTTGAATAATTGAATTGTATGTGTTACAATACACATTTCTAATTCTAGATTCTTTAGGGGTCCTTTCAGCCATGGGGATGCTATAATGTGATGGTCAATCCCACTGTTCCTTGGTAAAAGAGTAGCCCCAACAGTTGGCGGGGATGACTAGTTGCCTTCCCTCTACTCTTACACTGATAAATTAGGGACAGCTAGTCATCACCACCAAATGTTGGGGCTACTTTTTCACCACGGAACAGTGGGATTGACCGTCACATTATAACGTCCCCATGGCTGAAAGGACCCCTAAAGAATCTGGAATTAGAAATGTGTATTGTAACACATACAATTCCATTATTAAAGCAAGATAAACTGTAACACTTAAAGAAAGTAGGAAGAGAGTCGCATATTTCAAGTCATGAATCATGTCGCTTTGTACGAAATTAAAAATGCAACAACAAAACAAAATTCTTTAGGGATGTTAGGTTTTATATAGTTTTATTTCTATTTGATTTTAGTATTGTAGGCTAGTTACATTTGTTAGAAGTGTGTTGATCATGATATAAATAAATAATAAGGATGCTTCGGACAATCTACATTTATTAACGTGCTTCCAATATTTAAGCAGTATTTTCTTTCCATTTGGTATGTTTTTATGAAACAAATCAGTTGAGAATATTTTGTAAGCAAAACATTAATGTCTAAATTTGTGTGTTAGATGAAGTATCGAGTTATTTTCATATGATTTTTTTATTTGTTTTTATTGACATACAGATACTGATGGAAGTTGTGAATAGGTGGTTTTTAAAACGCATTTCTCTATTTTTGTAGTTATTTCTCAGTAGTGGAATTCTTGTAACAATCTTTTTATCTGATAACTGCAATATAAAGAAAGTTCAGATTGACCGTCACCTGGTAGGAAAATTAGTTTCAGACCATATTGTAGAAGGTAAGTTATGTAAACATTTAACAGTTGTGCAAAGATTATATTTTTTAACATCAAGATTAGTGACAAAAAATAAGTTTGTTTAGTTATATCCTAAAACTAATTGCAAAAGGTAATAGAAAAAATGATGAAATGTAGTTTAAATGGGAAAATCTGATAAGATATTGGAAACCAGAAAGGGTTGAAATTTGTGGCTGTTTTGATAGGGACTTTAGGAACAGCATAATGAATTATATTATAGAAACTGGGAAGTAATTCTTTCTGAGATTTTAAAGACATGATAGTAGTGTTTTAAAAGTTTTTTAAAAAATGGCATTAGTTGTTTTCAAGATTAAAATTTAAAATAACAGTATTGTTCACGAAGTTATAAATAAATTCATCATGGTTTTGATAATTGAAGAAAAATATTTGGTCTATATGGAAGTAAACTTTTAGAAGACTTCTGAATTTTTTTCCAGTGGTCATTGAAGATAGCCATCTCCTGGTGTCTTATGTTGAGCCCAAATTGTCATATATTTACTTTGGCAAACAGCAAGCTTCTACCTCTGACAGAAAGTATGAAAAACTTGGTGCAATGGATCCAAAAATTGTCACGTTTGACCTTATTGGTCCTACCAGTCGTCACATTGAGAGACGGTTGTCATCAAACTCTTTACATGATGCTGTAAGCTTTTTAAAGATTTTTTTATTTGTATAATATAATATTTAAATCTGTGGTTTGTGTCTTTGCTTAACTAGTACTGAAAATATATTCTTAACTATAGTCTAGTTCTTGTGAGTGAATAATTTGGCATACATTATTTGCTACAATAGAATAGTTTATAACCTGACAAGAGACAAAAATTGTAACAGATGTCACAACATGTCATCTTTCCTTTATTGTAATGTTCTTAAGTAATTCTCAACTTGGCAGGAATATTCTTGCCACATGTCGCACTTACAGGCATACAGTTTTAGTGCACGCGTGAATAATGTTCAAAAATCGATTGCAGTTTTAGTTGCATATTTCCTATCTGGTTGTGTTAACTGAGTTCTTTAACAACCTAACCTCATCTGTTTTACAATTTCCTTGTAGAAATGGCACTAGAATACTATCCTTATGAGGTATTGGTTTCATTGGATATACAATATCCCTATATTTTATGTATTGTTCAGTTTTGCCTGAATATAAAGAAACAGTGAATGATGAATTTATTAACGTAGACAAATAAAAACGTTCAGTTTATCTAAAGCTAAGAAACAATTATATATCTTTCTACTAGCTTGATTGTCACGCTTAAAGCTACACATGGATATTGTTTTATTTACATCCACTTATAAGCTTAAATTTACCCAATTTGCATTTTATTTCTTCACTCATTGAATAGAACGGGTGTAACGACACTTGTGCTGATCTTCAGTTGACACATACATCTTTTGTGTTACATCTTTTGATAAAACAAAATAGTGAATTTTTTTTTGATTCAATTAAATTGAGTTCCCTTTGGAAGACTCTTCATCCATTTGGAATAGTAAAGGTTCCTGTAATTTACACACTTTTAAAGAAACTGTTAAAAGGTGTTTTATCTATTTAACAAAACATTCATCTTACATGAGAAATGTTATACTTCTTCTGTTATTGTATTATCACTGAATGAAACATTTTCTTTTGTGAAGTTTCTGATCTCTGAAATAGAAGAGAAACCCCAAGAACCCCATAAAAACTGTCAACACATTTACATTCCTTATGATAAACACAGGAAATGTGTTCTAGCACTGAAGAATTTATCCAGGCCTAATTTCTAGTTTCAGTTACTCATTAGCTTCATTTATAGGCTGCTGAGCTACAGTTTGGGTTGGAAGCAGAATACGAAGACCCTTAGGACAGTTTTTGGTGCCATAGTTGGCGATATTCTGTAGTACCTCAAACCTACAAAGGGACTTGGAGACAATCTGTAGTACCTCAAATCTACAGAGGTACTTGGAGATATTCTGTAGTACCTCAAACCTACAAAGGGACTTGGAGACATTCTGTAGTACCTCAAATCTACAGAGGTACTTGGAGACATTCTGTAGTACCTCAAACCTACAAAGGGACATGGAGACATTCTGTAGTACCTCAAACTTACAGAGGTACTCTAGTTCAGCGAGAACGTAACCTTGAAGTTTTCTGTTATTGTTTCCAGAGCTTGAATGAACTTGCACTACACGAACACACACCCTCTCTTGGAGGATGACTTGCATTACTGTTACTTAACAATCTGGAAGAGATAGAGATTCAGGTTTTATTTTACAGATGCTCAGTATATATGGAGATGCAATATTATTGCTAAAATGTTTCCCTTAACTTACATTCACTGCACATTTTGGAAGATCCTTAGCAAATGGACACAAAACACCTATTCTTTGTGGTGAAAAATTCAAAGTTTTCAAGAATAAATTAGTTCAAGGAGTTAAAAAACAGAATTCAGAGTTTTATTGAGGATGAAGCAGGAGAATGGTTGATGAAGATACATTAAATTGATGTAAAAATTTGGATAACTCTGTTACTTACATAGATATGTATTACTAAGTTACAAATTATAAAGATGTGTTTTTTTCTGGGTAAACCTAAAGATGTAAAGTAGTTATATGAAGTTTGATTTTATCAAATTAATTTTTGTATATTGCTCTTCCAATTGAATAATTTCCCATTTAACCAAACATTTATACACAGCCATCTTACACCAGAAGTCTTCTTTTTTAGGACTAGTGTTAATTTCTAAATGTACATCTGTAATATAAGTATGTTTTATGTCAGTTGATATTTTCTACTGTAATTTGTTTACGTGAAACTGGTATTCTTACACATACTTTGAGTTTACTGATGTCCTCTAAGTAATGTTGTTAATAACATTATTATGATTTTGATGTGTGAAAATTCTGCTGACATCAATATAGATATAATAGCGCTGTCTGTTTTACATATATTTAACTACTTCATAGAGTGTGGATCTACCTTTATCAAATTTGGCGTGAAGGTTCATTGGATCCACAAGGATATACATAAAAATTTTCAGTTTTCTGGTTTTTATGGGCATTTTGTAACCACTCCTTTGCCCCTTGTGATGGATCTTTACGAAATTTAGTATGAATGTTTACAGCTCACATTTTGTATTCTGCAGTTTTTATGGGAGTTTTTTGCAGTTATGTATAAGGGAAGTAACGTTTCATATCATAACATTTCATTAATCATTAATTTACATAATTTCCATCCAAAGGACAGACAGGCACTCCAGCTAGTAATAAAAATGATAACGTATATAACTTCCATCCAAGGTATGGATACTTCAACTAGTAATAAAAATGATAACTTATGTAACTTTCATCAAAGGTACGGGTACTTCAACTAGTAATAAAAATGATAACTTATGTAACTTTCATCAAAGGTACGGGTACTTCAACTAGTAATAAAAATGATAACTTATGTAACTTTCATCAAAGGTACGGGTACTTCAACTAGTAATAAAAATGATAACTTATGTAACTTTCATCAAAGGTACAGGTACTTCAACTAGTAATAAAAATGGTAACTTATGTAATTTCCATCCAAGGTATGGATACTTCAACTAGTAATAAAAATAACTTACATAACTTACATTCAAGGGATGGACACTCCAACTAGTAATAAAATTATAATTTACATAACTTACATTCAAGGGACGGGTACTCCAACTAGTAATAAAATGATAATTTACATAACTTACATTCAAGAGACGGGTACTCCAACTGTAATAAAATGATAATTTACATAACTTCCATCCAAGGGACAGATACTCAATTAGTTTTAAATAAAGCAGGAAAACAACTTATTGCTACTATGGTTTTGGTTGTACGAGCATCTTCAGATACAAAGTGAAACAACTTAGCTATAAAGTGGTTGTAATAAATGCACGTGAAACATGTTTTATTCAATTCTGGAATGATGAACTTTCTCAAGTGATGACAGTTTTCAGTGTAATAAAGCTTTAACTGGTGATGACATTTTCAGTGTAATAAAGCTTTGTCAAGTGATGACAGTTTTCAGTGTAATAAAGCTTTAACTGGTGATGACATTTTCAGTGTAATAAAGCTTTAACTGGTGATGACAGTTTTCAGTGTAATAAAGCTTTATCAAGTGATGACAGTTTTCAGTGTAATAAAGCTTTAACTGGTGATGACATTTTCAGTGTAATAAAGCTTTGTCAAGTGATGACAGTTTTCAGTGTAATAAAGCTTTAACTGGTGATGACATTTTCAGTGTAATAAAGCTTTAACTGGTGATGACAGTTTTCAGTGTAATAAAGCTTTATCAAGTGATGACAGTTTTCAGTGTAATAAAGCTTTAACTGGTGATGACATTTTCAGTATAATAAAGCTTTATCAAGTGATGACATTTTCAGTGTAATAAAGCTTTAACTGGTGATGACAGTTTTCAGTGTAATAAAGCTTTAACTGGTGATGACAGTTTTCAGTGTAATAAAGCTTTATCAAGTGATGACAGTTTTCAGTGTAATAAAGCTTTATCAAGTGATGACATTTTTCAGTGTAATAAAGCTTTAACTGGTGATGACATTTTCAGTGTAATAAAGCTTTATCAAGTGATGACATTTTCAGTGTAATAAAGCTTTAACTGGTGATGACAGTTTTCAGTGTAATAAAGCTTTAACTGGTGATGACAGTTTTCAGTGTAATAAAGCTTTAACTGGTGATGACAGTTTTCAGTGTAATAAAGCTTTATCAAGTGATGACAGTTTTCAGTGTAATAAAGCTTTATCAAGTGATGACAGTTTTCAGTGTAATAAAGCTTTAACTGGTGATGACATTTTCAGTGTAATAAAGCTTTAACTGGTGATGACAGTTTTCAGTGTAATAAAGCTTTAACTGGTGATGACAGTTTTCAGTGTAATAAAGCTTTAACTGGTGATGACAGGTTCAGTGTAATAAAGCTTTATCAAGTGATGACATTTTCAGTGTAATAAAGCTTTAACTGGTGATGACAGTTTTCAGAGTTAATAAAGCTTTATCAAGTGATGACAGTTTTCAGTGTAATAAAGCTTTATCAAGTGATGACAGTTTTCAGTGTAATAAAGCTTTATCAAGTGATGACAGTATTCAGTGTAATAAAGCTTTAACTGGTGATGACAGTTTTCAGTGTAATAAAGCTTTAACTGGTGATGACAGTTTTCAGTGTAATAAAGCTTTATCAAGTGATGACAGTTTTCAGTGTAATAAAGCTTTATCAAGTGATGACAGTTTTCAGTGTAATAAAGCTTTATCAAGTGATGACAGTTTTCAGTGTAATAAAGCTTTAACTGGTGATGACATTTTAAGTGTAATAAAGCTTTATCAAGTGATGACATTTTCAGTGTAATAAAGCTTTAACTGGTGATGACAGTTTTCAGTGTAATAAAGCTTTAACTGGTGATGACAGTTTTCAGTGTAATAAAGCTTTAACTGGTGATGACAGGTTCAGTGTAATAAAGCTTTATCAAGTGATGACATTTTCAGTGTAATAAAGCTTTAACTGGTGATGACATTTTCAGTGTAATAAAGCTTTATCAAGTGATGACAGTTTTCAGTGTAATAAAGCTTTAACTGGTGATGACAGTTTCAGTGTAATAAAGCTTTAACTGGTGATGACAGTTTTCAGTGTAATAAAGCTTTATCAAGTGATGACAGTTTTCAGTGTAATAAAGCTTTATCAAGTGATGACAGTTTTCAGTGTATAAAGCTTTAACTGGTGATGACAGTTTTCAGTGTAATAAAGCTTTATCAAGTGATGACATTTTCAGTGTAATAAAGCTTTATCAAGTGATGACATTTTCAGTGTAATAAAGCTTTAACTGGTGATGACAGTTTTCAGTGTAATAAAGCTTTATCAAGTGATGACAGTTTTCAGTGTAATAAAGCTTTAACTGGTGATGACAGTTTTCAGTGTAATAAAGCTTTATCAAGTGATGACATTTTCAGTGTAATAAAGCTTTATCAAGTGATGACAGTTTTCAGTGTAATAAAGCTTTAACTGGTGATGACAGTTTCAGTGTAATAAAGCTTTAACTGGTGATGACAGTTTTCAGTGTAATAAAGCTTTATCAAGTGATGACAGTTTTCAGTGTAATAAAGCTTTATCAAGTGATGACAGTTTTCAGTGTAATAAAGCTTTAACTGGTGATGACATTTTCAGTGTAATAAAGCTTTAACTGGTGATGACAGTTTTCAGTGTAATAAAGCTTTATCAAGTGTTGACAGTTTTCAGTGTAATAAAGCTTTAACTGGTGATGACAGTTTTCAGTGTAATAAAGCTTTAACTGGTGATGACAGTTTTCAGTGTAATAAAGCTTTAACTGGTGATGACATTTTCAGTGTAATAAAGCTTTAACTGGTGATGACATTTTCAGTGTAATAAAGCTTTATCAAGTGATGACAGTTTTCAGTGTAATAAAGCTTTAACTGGTGATGACAGTTTCAGTGTAATAAAGCTTTAACTGGTGATGACAGTTTTCAGTGTAATAAAGCTTTATCAAGTGATGACAGTTTTCAGTGTAATAAAGCTTTATCAAGTGATGACAGTTTTCAGTGTAATAAAGCTTTAACTGGTGATGACAGTTTTCAGTGTAATAAAGCTTTATCAAGTGATGACATTTTCAGTGTAATAAAGCTTTATCAAGTGATGACATTTTCAGTGTAATAAAGCTTTAACTGGTGATGACAGTTTTCAGTGTAATAAAGCTTTATCAAGTGATGACAGTTTTCAGTGTAATAAAGCTTTAACTGGTGATGACAGTTTTCAGTGTAATAAAGCTTTATCAAGTGATGACATTTTCAGTGTAATAAAGCTTTATCAAGTGATGACAGTTTTCAGTGTAATAAAGCTTTAACTGGTGATGACAGTTTCAGTGTAATAAAGCTTTAACTGGTGATGACAGTTTTCAGTGTAATAAAGCTTTATCAAGTGATGACAGTTTTCAGTGTAATAAAGCTTTATCAAGTGATGACAGTTTTCAGTGTAATAAAGCTTTAACTGGTGATGACATTTTCAGTGTAATAAAGCTTTAACTGGTGATGACAGTTTTCAGTGTAATAAAGCTTTATCAAGTGATGACAGTTTTCAGTGTAATAAAGCTTTAACTGGTGATGACAGTTTTCAGTGTAATAAAGCTTTAACTGGTGATGACAGTTTTCAGTGTAATAAAGCTTTATCAAGTGATGACAGTTTTCAGTGTAATAAAGCTTTATCAAGTGATGACAGTTTTCAGTGTAATAAAGCTTTAACTGGTGATGACAGTTTTCAGTGTAATAAAGCTTTATCAAGTGATGACAGTTTTCAGTGTAATAAAGCTTTAACTGGTGATGACAGTTTTCAGTGTAATAAAGCTTTATCAAGTGATGACAGTTTTCAGTGTAATAAAGCTTTATCAAGTGATGACAGTTTTCAGTGTAATAAAGCTTTAACTGGTGATGACAGTTTTCAGTGTAATAAAGCTTTAACTGGTGATGACAGTTTTCAGTGTAATAAAGCTTTAACTGGTGATGACAGTTTTCAGTGTAATAAAGCTTTATCAAGTGATGACAGTTTTCAGTGTAATAAAGCTTTATCAAGTGATGACAGTTTTCAGTGTAATAAAGCTTTAACTGGTGATGACAGTTTTCAGTGTAATAAAGCTTTATCAAGTGATGACAGTTTTCAGTGTAATAAAGCTTTAACTGGTGATGACAGTTTTCAGTGTAATAAAGCTTTATCAAGTGATGACAGTTTTCAGTGTAATAAAGCTTTATCAAGTGATGACAGTTTTCAGTGTAATAAAGCTTTAACTGGTGATGACAGTTTTCAGTGTAATAAAGCTTTATCAAGTGATGACAGTTTTCAGTGTAATAAAGCTTTATCAAGTGATGACAGTTTTCAGTGTAATAAAGCTTTATCAAGTGATGACATTTTCAGTGTAATAAAGCTTTAACTGGTGATGACAGTTTTCAGTGTAATAAAGCTTTATCAAGTGATGACAATTTTCAGTGTAATAAAGCTTTAACTGGTGATGACAGTTTTCAGTGATGACAGTTTTCAGTGTAATAAAGCTTTATCAAGTGATGACATTTTCAGTGTAATAAAGCTTTATCAAGTGATGACAGTTTTCAGTGTAATAAAGCTTTAACTGGTGATGACAGTTTTCAGTGTAATAAAGCTTTATCAAGTGATGACAGTTTTCAGTGTAATAAAGCTTTATCAAGTGATGACAGTTTTCAGTGTAATAAAGCTTTATCAAGTGATGACAGTTTTCAGTGTAATAAAGCTTTAACTGGTGATGACATTTTCAGTGTAATAAAGCTTTATCAAGTGATGACATTTTCAGTGTAATAAAGCTTTATCTGATGTGATGACAGTTTTCAGTGTAATAAAGCTTTATCAAGTGATGACAGTTTTCAGTGTAATAAAGCTTTATCAAGTGATGACAGTTTTCAGTGTAATAAAGCTTTAACTGGTGATGACAGTTTTCAGTGTAATAAAGCTTTATCAAGTGATGACAGTTTTCAGTGTAATAAAGCTTTATCAAGTGATGACAGTTTTCAGTGTAATAAAGCTTTAACTGGTGATGACAGTTTTCAGTGTAATAAAGCTTTATCAAGTGATGACAGTTTTCAGTGTAATAAAGCTTTATCAAGTGATGACAGTTTTCAGTGTAATAAAGCTTTATCAAGTGATGACATTTTCAGTGTAATAAAGCTTTAACTGGTGATGACAGGTTCAGTGTAATAAAGCTTTATCAAGTGATGACATTTTCAGTGTAATAAAGCTTTAACTGGTGATGACAGTTTTCAGTGTAATAAAGCTTTATCAAGTGATGACAGTTTTCAGTGTAATAAAGCTTTATCAAGTGATGACAGTTTTCAGTGTAATAAAGCTTTAACTGGTGATGACAGTTTTCAGTGTAATAAAGCTTTATCAAGTGATGACAGTTTTCAGTGTAATAAAGCTTTATCTGGTGATGACAGTTTTCAGTGTAATAAAGCTTTATCAAGTGATGACAGTTTTCAGTGTAATAAAGCTTTATCAAGTGATGACAGTTTTCAGTGTAATAAAGCTTTAACTGGTGATGACAGTTTTCAGTGTAATAAAGCTTTAACAAGTGATGACAGTTTTCAGTGTAATAAAGCTTTAACTGGTGATGACAGTTTTCAGTGTAATAAAGCTTTATCAAGTGATGACAGTTTTCAGTGTAATAAAGCTTTAACTGGTGATGACAGTTTTCAGTGTAATAAAGCTTTATCAAGTGATGACAGTTTTCAGTGTAATAAAGCTTTATCAAGTGATGACATGACAGTTTTCAGTGTAATAAAGCTTTATCAAGTGATGACAGTTTTCAGTGTAATAAAGCTTTAAAGTGATGACAGTTTTCAGTGTACAAAGCTTTAACTGGTGATGACAGTGTAATAAAGCTTTATCAAGGATGATGACAGTTTTCAGTGTAATAAAGCTTTATCAAGTGATGACAGTTTTCAGTGTAATAAAGCTTTATCAAGTGATGACAGTTTTCAGTGTAATAAAGCTTTATCAAGTGATGACAGTTTTCAGTGTAATAAAGCTTTATCAAGTGATGACAGTTTTCAGTGTAATAAAGCTTTAACTGGTGATGACAGTTTTCAGTGTAATAAAGCTTTAACTGGTGATGACAGTTTTCAGTGTAATAAAGCTTTATCAAGTGATGACAGTTTTCAGTGTAATAAAGCTTTATCTGGTGATGACAGTTTTCAGTGTAATAAAGCTTTAACTGGTGATGACAGTTTTCAGTGTAATAAAGCTTTATCAAGTGATGACAGTTTTCAGTGTAATAAAGCTTTAACTGGTGATGACAGTTTTCAGTGTAATAAAGCTTTAACTGGTGATGACAGTTTCAGTGTAATAAAGCTTTAACTGGTGATGACAGTTTTCAGTGTAATAAAGCTTTATCAAGTGTAATAAAGCTTTAACTGGTGATGACAGTTTTCAGTGTAATAAAGCTTTATCAAGTGATGACAGTTTTCAGTGTAATAAAGCTTTATCAAGTGATGACAGTTTTCAGTGTAATAAAGCTTTAACTGGTGATGACAGTGATGACAGTTTTCAGTGTAATAAAGCTTTATCAAGTTTTCAGTGTAATAAAGCTTTAACTGGTGATGACAGTTTTCAGTGTAATAAAGCTTTATCACTGTGATGACAGTTTTCAGTGTAATAAAGCTTTATGGTGACAGTTTTCAGTGTAATAAAGCTTTATCAAGTGATGACAGTTTTCAGTGTAATAAAGCTTTATCAAGTGATGACAGTTTTCAGTGTAATAAAGCTTTAACTGGTGATGACAGTTTTCAGTGTAATAAAGCTTTAACTGGTGATGACAGTTTTCAGTGTAATAAAGCTTTATCAAGTGATGACAGTTTTCAGTGTAATAAAGCTTTATCAAGTGATGACAGTTTTCAGTGTAATAAAGCTTTAACTGGTGATGACAGTTTTGTAATAAAGCTTTAGTGATGACAGTCTTTATCAAGTGATGACAGTTTTCAGTGTAATAAAGCTTTAACTGGTGATGACAGTTTTCAGTGTAATAACAGCTTTAAAGCTTTATCAAGTGATGACAGTTTTCAGTGTAATAAAGCTTTATCAAGTGATGACAGTTTTCAGTGTAATAAAGCTTTAACTGGTGATGACAGTTTTCAGTGTAATAAAGCTTTATCAAGTGATGACAGTTTTCAGTGTAATAAAGCTTTAACTGGTGATGACAGTTTTCAGTGTAATAAAGCTTTATCAAGTGATGACAGTTTTCAGTGTAATAAAGCTTTATCAAGTGATGACAGTTTTCAGTGTAATAAAGCTTTAACTGGTGATGACAGTTTTCAGTGTAATAAAGCTTTATCAAGTGATGACATTTTCAGTGTAATAAAGCTTTAACTGGTGATGACAGGTTCAGTGTAATAAAGCTTTATCAAGTGATGACATTTTCAGTGTAATAAAGCTTTAACTGGTGATGACAGTTTTCAGTGTAATAAAGCTTTATCAAGTGATGACAGTTTTCAGTGTAATAAAGCTTTAACTGGTGATGACAGTTTTCAGTGTAATAAAGCTTTATCAAGTGATGACAGTTTTCAGTGTAATAAAGCTTTAACTGGTGATGACAGTTTTCAGTGTAATAAAGCTTTAACTGGTGATGACAGTTTTCAGTGTAATAAAGCTTTATCAAGTGATGACAGTTTTCAGTGTAATAAAGCTTTATCAAGTGATGACAGTTTTCAGTGTAATAAAGCTTTAACTGGTGATGACAGTTTTCAGTGTAATAAAGCTTTATCAAGTGATGACAGTTTTCAGTGTAATAAAGCTTAATCAAGTGATGACAGTTTTCAGTGTAATAAAGCTTTATCAAGTGATGACATTTTCAGTGTAATAAAGCTTTATCAAGTGATGACATTTTCAGTGTAATAAAGCTTTAACTGGTGATGACAGTTTTCAGTGTAATAAAGCTTTATCAAGTGATGACAGTTTTCAGTGTAATAAAGCTTTATCAAGTGATGACAGTTTTCAGTGTAATAAAGCTTTAACTGGTGATGACAGTTTTCAGTGTAATAAAGCTTTAACTGGTGATGACAGTTTTAAAGCTTTATCAGTGTAATAAAGCTTTAACTGGTGATGACAGTTTTCAGTGTAATAAAGCTTTATCAAGTGATGACAGTTTTCAGTGTAATAAAGCTTTAACTGGTGATGACAGTTTTCAGTGTAATAAAGCTTTAACTGGTGATGACAGTTTTCAGTGTAATAAAGCTTTATCAAGTGATGACAGTTTTCAGTGTAATAAAGCTTTATCAAGTGATGACAGTTTTCAGTGTAATAAAGCTTTAACTGGTGATGACAGTTTTCAGTGTAATAAAGCTTTATCAAGTGATGACAGTTTTCAGTGTAATAAAGCTTTAACTGGTGATGACAGTTTTCAGTGTAATAAAGCTTTATCAAGTGATGA
Source organism: Tachypleus tridentatus (assembly GCF_004210375.1). NCBI lineage: Eukaryota > Metazoa > Arthropoda > Merostomata > Xiphosura > Limulidae > Tachypleus > Tachypleus tridentatus. The sequence continues at coordinate 152,905,835 of NC_134833.1, read as the reverse complement.
CAGTTTTCAGTGTAATAAAGCTTTATCAAGTGATGACAGTTTTCAGTGTAATAAAGCTTTAACTGGTGATGACAGTTTTCAGTGTAATAAAGCTTTAACAGTTTTCAGTGATGACAGGTTTTCAGTGTAATAAAGCTTTATCAAGTGATGACAGTTTTTTCAGTGTAATAAAGCTTTAACTGGTGATGACAGTTTCAGTGTAATAAAGCTTTAACTGGTGATGACAGTTCTCAGTGTAATAAAGCTTTATCAAGTGATGACAGTTTTCAGTGTAATAAAGCTTTAACTGGTGATGACATTTTCAGTGTAATAAAGCTTTAACTGGTGATGACAGTTTTCAGTGTAATAAAGCTTTATCAAGTGATGACAGTTTTCAGTGTAATAAAGCTTTAACTGGTGATGACAGTTTTCAGTGTAATAAAGCTTTAACTGGTGATGACAGTTTTCAGTGTAATAAAGCTTTATCAAGTGATGACAGTTTTCAGTGTAATAAAGCTTTAACTGGTGATGACAGTTTTCAGTGTAATAAAGCTTTAACTGGTGATGACAGTTTTCAGTGTAATAAAGCTTTATCAAGTGATGACAGTTTTCAGTGTAATAAAGCTTTAACTGGTGATGACAGTTTTCAGTGTAATAAAGCTTTAACTGGTGATGACAGTTTTCAGTGTAATAAAGCTTTATCAAGTGATGACAGTTTTCAGTGTAATAAAGCTTTATCAAGTGATGACAGTTTTCAGTGTAATAAAGCTTTAACTGGTGATGACAGTTTTCAGTGTAATAAAGCTTTATCAAGTTTTCAGTGTAATAAAGCTTTATCAAGTGATGATGACAGTGATGACAGTTTTCAGTGTAATAAAGCTTTATCAAGTGATGACAGTTTTCAGTGTAATAAAGCTTTAACTGGTGATGACAGTTTTCAGTGTAATAAAGCTTTATCAAGTGATGACAGTTTTCAGTGTAATAAAGCTTTATCAGTTTTCAGTGTGATGACAGTTTTCAGTGTAATAAAGCTTTAACTGGTGATGACAGTTTTCAGTGTAATAAAGCTTTATCAAGTGATGACAGTTTTCAGTGTAATAAAGCTTTAGTGTAATAAAGCTTTATCAAGTGATGACAGTTTTCAGTGTAATAAAGCTTTATCTGGTGATGACAGTTTTCAGTGTAATAAAGCTTTAACAAGTGATGACAGTTTTCAGTGTAATAAAGCTTTATCAAGTGATGACAGTTTTCAGTGTAATAAAGCTTTATCAAGTGATGACAGTTTTCAGTGTAATAAAGCTTTAACAAGTGATGACAGTTTTCAGTGTAATAAAGCTTTATCAAGTGATGACAGTTTTCAGTGTAATAAAGCTTTATCAAGTGATGACAGTTTAAAGCTCAGTGTAATAAAGCTTTATCAAGTGATGACAGTTTTCAGTGTAATAAAGCTTTAACTGGTGATGACAGTTTTCAGTGTAATAAAGCTTTATCAAGTGATGACAGTTTTCAGTGTAATAAAGCTTTATCAAGTGATGACAGTTTTCAGTGTAATAAAGCTTTAACTGGTGATGACAGTTTTCAGTGTAATAAAGCTTTATCAAGTGATGACAGTTTTCAGTGTAATAAAGCTTTAACAAGTGATGACAGTTTTCAGTGTAATAAAGCTTTAACAAGTGATGACAGTTTTCAGTGTAATAAAGCTTTAACTGGTGATGACAAGTGATGACATTTTCAGTGTAATAAAGCTTTATCAAGTGATGACAGTTTTCAGTGTAATGAAGCTTTAACTGGTGATGACAGTTTTCAGTGTAATAAAGCTTTATCAAGTGATGACAGTTTTCAGTGTAATAAAGCTTTAACAAGTGATGACAGTTTTCAGTGTAATAAAGCTTTAACAAGTGATGACAGTTTTCAGTGTAATAAAGCTTTATCAAGTGATGACAGTTTTCAGTGTAATAAAGCTTTAACTGGTGATGACAGTTTTCAGTGTAATAAAGCTTTAACTGGTGATGACAGTTTTCAGTGTAATAAAGCTTTATCAAGTGATGACAGTTTTCAGTGTAATAAAGCTTTAACTGGTGATGACAGTTTTCAGTGTAATAAAGCTTTAACTGGTGATGACAGTTTTCAGTGTAATAAAGCTTTATCAAGTGATGACAGTTTTCAGTGTAATAAAGCTTTATCAAGTGATGACAGTTTTCAGTGTAATAAAGCTTTAACTGGTGATGACAGTTTTCAGTGTAATAAAGTTTATCAAGTGATGACAGTTTTCAGTGTAATAAAGTTTTCAGTGTAATAAAGCTTTATCAAGTGATGACAGTTTTCAGTGTAATAAAGCTTTATCAAGTGATGACAGTTTTCAGTGTAATAAAGCTTTATCAAGTGATGACATTTTCAGTGTAATAAAGCTTTATCAAGTGATGACAGTTTTCAGTGTAATAAAGCTTTATCAAGTGATGACAGTTTTCAGTGTAATAAAGCTTTATCAAGTGATGACAGTTTTCAGTGTAATAAAGCTTTAACTGGTGATGACATTTTCAGTGTAATAAAGCTTTATCAAGTTGACAGTTTTCAGTGTAATAAAGCTTTAACAAGTGATGACAGTTTTCAGTGTAATAAAGCTTTAACTGGTGATGACAGTTTTCAGTGTAATAAAGCTTTATCAAGTGATGACAGTTTTCAGTGTAATAAAGCTTTATCAAGTGATGACAGTTTTCAGTGTAATAAAGCTTTAACTGGTGATGACAGTTTTCAGTGTAATAAAGCTTTAACTGGTGATGACAGTTTTCAGTGTAATAAAGCTTTAACTGGTGATGACAGTTTTCAGTGTAATAAAGCTTTAACTGGTGATGACTGGTGTATGCTTTATCAGTTTTCAGTGTAATAAAGCTTTAACTGGTGATGACAGTTTTCAGTGTAATAAAGCTTTAACTGGTGATGACAGTTTTCAGTGTAATAAAGCTTTATCAAGTGATGACAGTTTTCAGTGTAATAAAGCTTTACTGGTGATGACAGTTTTCAGTGTAATAAAGCTGATGACAGTTTTCAGTGTAATAAAGCTTTATCAAGTGATGACAGTTTTCAGTGTAATAAAGCAGTTTATCAAGTGATGACAGTTTTCAGTGTAATAAAGCTTTATCAAGTGATGACAGTTTTCAGTGTAATAAAGCTTTAACTGGTGATGACAGTTTTCAGTGTAATAAAGCTTTAACTGGTGATGACAGTTTTCAGTGTAATAAAGCTTTAACAAGTGATGACAGTTTTCAGTGTAATAAAGCTTTAACTGGTGATGACAGTTTTCAGTGTAATAAAGCTTTAACTGGTGATGACAGTTTTCAGTGTAATAAAGCTTTAACTGGTGATGACAGTTTTCAGTGTAATAAAGCTTTATCAAGTGATGACAGTTTTCAGTGTAATAAAGCTTTATCAAGTGATGACAGTTTTCAGTGTAATAAAGCTTTAACTGGTGATGACAGTTTTCAGTGTAATAAAGCTTTATCAAGTGATGACAGTTTTCAGTGTAATAAAGCTTTATCAAGTGATGACAGTTTTCAGTGTAATAAAGCTTTATCAAGTGATGACAGTTTTCAGTGTAATAAAGCTTTATCAAGTGATGACAGTTTTCAGTGTAATAAAGCTTTATCAAGTGATGACAGTTTTCAGTGTAATAAAGCTTTAACTGGTGATGACAGTTTTCAGTGTAATAAAGCTTTATCAAGTGATGACAGTTTTCAGTGTAATAAAGCTTTATCAAGTGATGACAGTTTTCAGTGTAATAAAGCTTTATCAAGTGATGACAGTTTTCAGTGTAATAAAGCTTTATCAAGTGATGACAGTTTTCAGTGTAATAAAGCTTTATCAAGTGATGACAGTTTTCAGTGTAATAAAGCTTTATCAAGTGATGACAGTTTTCAGTGTAATAAAGCTTTATCAAGTGATGACAGTTTTCAGTGTAATAAAGCTTTAACTGGTGATGACAGTTTTCAGTGTAATAAAGCTTTATCAAGTGATGACAGTTTTCAGTGTAATAAAGCTTTAACAGTGGTGATGACAGTTTTCAGTGTAATAAAGCTTTATCAAGTGATGACAGTTTTCAGTGTAATAAAGCTTTAACTGGTGATGACAGTGTGTAATAAAGCTTTATGATGACATTTTCAAATAAAGCTTTATCAAGTGATGACAGTTTTCAGTGTAATAAAGCTTTATCAAGTGATGACAGTTTTCAGTGTAATAAAGCTTTATCAAGTGATGACAGTTTTCAGTGTAATAAAGCTTTAACTGGTGATGACAGTTTTCAGTGTAATAAAGCTTTATCAAGTGATGACAGTTTTCAGTGTAATAAAGCTTTAACTGGTGATGACAGTTTTCAGTGTAATAAAGCTTTAAAAGTGATGACAGTTTTCAGTGCAATAAAGCTTTAACTGGTGATGACAGTTTTCAGTGTAATAAAGCTTTAACTGGTGATGACAGTTTTCAGTGTAATAAAGCTTTATCAAGTGATGACAGTTTTCAGTGTAATAAAGCTTTATCAAGTGATGACATTTTCAGTGTAATAAAGCTTTAACTGGTGATGACAGTTTTCAGTGTAATAAAGCTTTATCAAGTGATGACAGTTTTCAGTGTAATAAAGCTTTATCAAGTGATGACAGTTTTCAGTGTAATAAAGCTTTATCAAGTGATGACAGTTTTCAGTGTAATAAAGCTTTAACTGGTGATGACAGTTTTCAGTGTAATAAAGCTTTAACTGGTGATGACAGTTTTCAGTGTAATAAAGCTTTAACAAGTGATGACAGTTTTCAGTGTAATAAAGCTTTATCAAGTGATGACAGTTTTCAGTGTAATAAAGCTTTATCAAGTGATGACAGTTTTCAGTGTAATAAAGCTTTATCAAGTGATGACAGTTTTCAGTGTAATAAAGCTTTATCAAGTGATGACAGTTTTCAGTGTAATAAAGCTTTATCAAGTGATGACAGTTTTCAGTGTAATAAAGCTTTATCAAGTGATGACAGTTTTCAGTGTAATAAAGCTTTATCAAGTGATGACAGTTTTCAGTGTAATAAAGCTTTATCAAGTGATGACAGTTTTCAGTGTAATAAAGCTTTATCAAGTGATGACAGTTTTCAGTGTAATAAAGCTTTATCAAGTGATGACAGTTTTCAGTGTAATAAAGCTTTATCAAGTGATGACAGTTTTCAGTGTAATAAAGCTTTATCAAGTGATGACAGTTTTCAGTGTAATAAAGCTTTATCAAGTGATGACAGTTTTCAGTGTAATAAAGCTTTATCAAGTGATGACAGTTTTCAGTGTAATAAAGCTTTATCAAGTGATGACAGTTTTCAGTGTAATAAAGCTTTATCAAGTGATGACAGTTTTCAGTGTAATAAAGCTTTATCAAGTGATGACAGTTTTCAGTGTAATAAAGCTTTATCAAGTGATGACAGTTTTCAGTGTAATAAAGCTTTAACTGGTGATGACAGTTTTCAGTGTAATAAAGCTTTATCAAGTGATGACAGTTTTCAGTGTAATAAAGCTTTATCAAGTGATGACAGTTTTCAGTGTAATAAAGCTTTATCAAGTGATGACAGTTTTCAGTGTAATAAAGCTTTAACTGGTGATGACAGTTTTCAGTGTAATAAAGCTTTATCAAGTGATGACAGTTTTCAGTGTAATAAAGCTTTAACTGGTGATGACAGTTTTCAGTGTAATAAAGCTTTATCAAGTGATGACAGTTTTCAGTGTAATAAAGCTTTATCAAGTGATGACAGTTTTCAGTGTAATAAAGCTTTATCAAGTGATGACAGTTTTCAGTGTAATAAAGCTTTATCAAGTGATGACAGTTTTCAGTGTAATAAAGCTTTATCAAGTGATGACAGTTTTCAGTGTAATAAAGCTTTATCAAGTGATGACAGTTTTCAGTGTAATAAAGCTTTAAGTTTTCAGTGTAATAAAGCTTTATCAAGTGATGACAGTTTTCAGTGTAATAAAGCTTTATCAACAGTTTTCAGTGTAATAAAGCTTTAACTGGTGATGACAGTTTTCAGTGTAATAAAGCTTTATCAAGTGATGACAGTTTTCAGTGTAATAAAGCTTTATCAAGTGATGACAGTTTTCAGTGTAATAAAGCTTTAACTGTGATGACAGTTTTCAGTGTAATAAAGCTTTATGATGACAGTTTTCAGTGTAATAAAGCTTTATCAAGTGATGACAGTTTTCAGTGTAATAAAGCTTTAACTGGTGATGACAGTTTTCAGTGTAATAAAGCTTTATCTTGATGACAGTTTTCAGTGTAATAAAGCTTTATCAAGTGATGACAGTTTTTCAGTGTAATAAAGCTTTATCAAGTGATGACAGTTTCAGTGTAATAAAGCTTTATCAAGTGATGACAGTTTTCAGTGTAATAAAGCTTTAACTGGTGATGACAAGTGTAATAAAGCTTTACAAGTGATGACAGTTTTCAGTGTAATAAAGCTTTATCAAGTGATGACAGTTTTCAGTGTAATAAAGCTTTATCAAGTGATGACAGTTTTCAGTGTAATAAAGCTTTAACTGGTGATGACAGTTTTCAGTGTAATAAAGCTTTATCAAGTGATGACAGTTTTCAGTGTAATAAAGCTTTAACAGTGTAATAAAGTGATGACAGTTTTCAGTGTAATAAAGCTTTAACTGGTGATGACAGTTTTCAGTGTAATAAAGCTTTAACTGGTGATGACAGTTTTCAGTGTAATAAAGCTTTATCAAGTGATGACAGTTTTCAGTGTAATAAAGCTTTATCAAGTGATGACAGTTTTCAGTGTAATAAAGCTTTAACTGGTGATGACAGTTTTCAGTGTAATAAAGCTTTATCAATGACAGATGACAGTTTTCAGTGTAATAAAGCTTTATCAAGTGATGACAGTTTTCAGTGTAATAAAGCTTTAACTGGTGATGACAGTTTTCAGTGTAATAAAGCTTTATCAAGTGATGACAGTTTTCAGTGTAATAAAGCTTTATCTGGTGATGACAGTTTTCAGTGTAATAAAGCTTTATCAAGTGATGACAGTTTTCAGTGTAATAAAGCTTTAACTGGTGATGACAGTTTTCAGTGTAATAAAGCTTTAACTGGTGATGACAGTTTTCAGTGTAATAAAGCTTTATCAAGTGATGACAGTTTTCAGTGTAATAAAGCTTTATCAAGTGATGACAGTTTTCAGTGTAATAAAGCTTTATCAAGTGATGACAGTTTTCAGTGTAATAAAGCTTTAACTGGTGATGACAGTTTTCAGTGTAATAAAGCTTTATCAAGTGATGACAGTTTTCAGTGTAATAAAGCTTTATCAAGTGATGACAGTTTTCAGTGTAATAAAGCTTTATCAAGTGATGACAGTTTTCAGTGTAATAAAGCTTTATCAAGTGATGACAGTTTTCAGTGTAATAAAGCTTTATCAAGTGATGACAGTTTTCAGTGTAATAAAGCTTTATCAAGTGATGACAGTTTTCAGTGTAATAAAGCTTTAACTGGTGATGACAGTTTTCAGTGTAATAAAGCTTTATCAAGTGATGACAGTTTTCAGTGTAATAAAGCTTTATCAAGTGATGACAGTTTTCAGTGTAATAAAGCTTTACAGTTTTCAAATGATGACTTTATCAAGTGTGACAGTTTTTTTTCAGTGTAATAAAGCTTTAACTGGTGATGACAGTTTTCAGTGTAATAAAGCTTTATCAAGTGATGACAGTTTTCAGTGTAATAAAGCTTTAACTGGTGATGACAGTTTTCAGTGTAATAAAGCTTTATCAAGTGATGACAGTTTTCAGTGTAATAAAGCTTTAACTGGTGATGACAGTTTTCAGTGTAATAAAGCTTTAACTGGTGATGACAGTTTTCAGTGTAATAAAGCTTTAACTGGTGATGACAGTTTTCAGTGTAATAAAGCTTTAACTGGTGATGACAGTTTTCAGTGTAATAAAGCTTTATCAAGTGATGACAGTTTTCAGTGTAATAAAGCTTTATCAAGTGATGACAGTTTTCAGAATGCCTTTTAACTGTGATGACAGTTTTCAGTGTAATAAAGCTTTAACTGGTGATGACAGTTTTCAGTGTAATAAAGCTTTATCAAGTGATGACAGTTTTCAGTGTAATAAAGCTTTATCAAGTGATGACAGTTTTCAGTGTAATAAAGCTTTAACTGGTGATGACAGTTTTCAGTGTAATAAAGCTTTAACTGGTGATGACAGTTTTCAGTGTAATAAAGCTTTATCAAGTGATGACAGTTTTCAGTGTAATAAAGCTTTATCAAGTGATGACAGTTTTCAGTGTAATAAAGCTTTAACTGGTGATGACAGTTTTCAGTGTAATAAAGCTTTAACTGGTGATGACAGTTTTCAGTGTAATAAAGCTTTATGATGACAGTTTTCAGTGTAATAAAGCTTTAACTGGTGATGACAGTTTTCAGTGTAATAAAGCTTTATCAAGTGATGACAGTTTTCAGTGTAATAAAGCTTTAACTGGTGATGACAGTTTTCAGTGTAATAAAGCTTTATCAAGTGATGTTTTCAGTGTTTTTAACAGTGTAATAAAGCTTTATCAAGTGATGACAGTTTTCAGTGTAATAAAGCTTTATCAAGTGATGACAGTTTTCAGTGTAATAAAGCTTTATCAAGTGATGACAGTTTTCAGTGTAATAAAGCTTTATCAAGTGATGACAGTTTTCAGTGTAATAAAGCTTTATCAAGTGATGACAGTTTTCAGTGTAATAAAGCTTTAACTGGTGATGACAGTTTTCAGTGTAATAAAGTTTATCAAGTGATGACAGTTTTCAGTGTAATAAAGCTTTATCAAGTGATGACAGTTTTCAGTGTAATAAAGCTTTATCAAATGATGACAGTTTTCAGTGTAATAAAGCTTTAACTGGTGATGACAGTTTTCAGTGTAATAAAGCTTTATCAAGTGATGACAGTTTTCAGTGTAATAAAGCTTTAACTGGTGATGACAGTTTTCAGTGTAATAAAGCTTTATCAAGTGATGACAGTTTTCAGTGTAATAAAGCTTTATCAAGTGATGACAGTTTTCAGTGTAATAAAGCTTTATCAAGTGATGACAGTTTTCAGTGTAATAAAGCTTTAACTGGTGATGACAGTTTTCAGTGTAATAAAGCTTTATCAAGTGATGACAGTTTTCAGTGTAATAAAGCTTTATCAAGTGATGACAGTTTTCAGTGTAATAAAGCTTTATGAAGTGATGACAGTTTTCAGTGTAATAAAGCTTTATCAAGTGATAACATTTTCAGTGTAATAAAGCTTTATCAAGTGATGACAGTTTCAGTGTAATAAAGCGTTAACTGGTGATGACAGTTTCAGTGTAATAAAGCTTTGTCAAGTGATGACAGTTTTCAGTGTAATAAAGCTTTATCAAGTGATGACAGTTTTCAGTGTAATAAAGCTTTATCAAGTGATGACAGTTTTCAGTGTAATAAAGCTTTAACTGGTGATGACAGTTTTCAGTGTAATAAAGCTTTATCAAGTGATGACAGTTTTCAGTGTAATAAAGCTTTAACTGGTGATGACAGTTTTCAGTGTAATAAAGCTTTATCAAGTGATGACAGTTTTCAGTGTAATAAAGCTTTAACTGGTGATGACAGTTTTCAGTGTAATAAAGCTTTAACTGGTGATGACAGTTATCAGTGTAATAAAGCTTTATCAAGTGATGACAGTTTTCAGTGTAATAAAGCCTTATCAAGTGATGACAGTTTTCAGAGTAATAAAGCTTTATCAAGTGATGACAGTTTTCAGTGTAATAAAGCTTTATCAAGTGATGACAGTTTTCAGTGTAATAAAGCTTTATCAAGTGATGACAGTTTTCAGTGTAATAAAGCTTTAACTGGTGATGACAGTTATCAGTGTAATAAAGCTTTATCAAGTGATGACAGTTTTCAGTGTAATAAAGCTTTATCAAGTGATGACAGTTTCAGTGTAATAAAGCTTTATCAAGTGATGACAGTTTCAGTGTAATAAAGCTTTATCAAGTGATGACAGTTTTCAGTGTAATAAAGCTTTATCAAGTGATGACAGTTTTCAGTGTAATAAAGCTTTATCAAGTGATGACAGTTTTCAGTGTAATAAAGCTTTATCAAGTGATGACAGTTTTCAGTGTAATAAAACTTTATCAAGTGATGACAGTTTTCAGTGTAATAAAGCTTTATCAAGTGATGACAGTTTTCAGTGTAATAAAGCTTTAACTGGTGCTGTAGCTTTTCATTTCTGCCTTCACAATCTTTAATAAGAAGCAGTGAATGTGCATTGTGAGACCTGCATAATCTTTCTCTCTATAGTTGATGGTATTACTGGGGTTTTTAAAGATATGTTAATATAATAAGACATTTATTCATTTCATATTTTAAAACAATTTCTATTTTTTTTCAAAAGTAACATCACTACATTACATATATACAAACATTATATCCAGAAAGAAAAGTGTTTTTTCCTGTTGTTGTTAGATTTAAACTCGTTACAACGTGAAGCTTCCTTTGCATAAGGTGTTGGACTGTAGCCAACTGTTTGCTCTGTTTTATTGATGGTGTCAGGTAACCTAGTATCATTTAGAACAGACTTATATGATTACAAAATACCCCCACATCTATTGAAGTTAGACATGAAACTTGCTTCTGCTTCACACGGATATCATTGAACTCAAGCCCAGTGTTTGCTGTATTTTCTTAATGATACAATATAAGTAGTATCCATTTAAAAAAAAACGAAACATCTCCAAGTCACCTGGTGTTAGGTTTAGAGTTTATGTAACATAACATTTTTTCTCATTACTTCAAACACAGCACTGAACTCTTGAAAGCTGTTTGTTCAGTTTTTTTTTTTCATTGTGTATTTCTTTTCCAGGTATTTGTTAAACTATTAAAAATAATTTTCAATAAATCCTATCAAGGGTTTCTCAAATGTTCTCAAATAACTTCATATTAAGTAGAGGAATCTCAATTCTGTAATGTTTATTTTATGGTGATATGATTTTTATATATAGTCAGGAATTCATTTCCCAAATATATAATATATTACATGAGATTTATCAGAAGGATCATGAACATTCTTCGTTTTATCATTTCAGGTTCTGGTTTGGTGGCATACCGACACCCAGGAAGCATGGCCATGGTCCTCACTTACTTCTGATAGAGACCGAGCCAATATTTTAGTTTATGCTTTAAATGGGTATGGTTAAACATTCTGATGTTCCAAAATAGAATAGCCACGAAACCAAGAGTTCAAATATTGTCTTCATGAGCAAAGAGTTTTGTTAAGAAATTTGCAAAACTGAAATGGTTTTAAAGACTTCTACTCCATCAGTCATATCAGCTCACTGTTATTTAATAATTACTGTATCATTGTTTATTATTTAAAAATGTCATCTTCTCCTGTTCTTTCTTTTATTTAAGTTGAACTGTTAGAAGGTTAAAGAGAACAACTCACAGCTGGCCTAGAAAGTTTAGTTTAAGCAGTAAATGTTGTATCAAATAGAATACGTATCATAATTGTCAGAAGTGCGGATGTTGATTTTAAAATAATTGATATAATTTTAATGTGATTTATTTTTATTCTTTAGACCCTCCCTTGAGTTGATGTGTTTTTCTCATATTGATAAAAGTCTCTTACATGCTTGTTTCAGGTAAGTAATTTGACATTTGTTCTTTTGTTTTTTAAGCATTACCAAAAAAGATTCTTCTGTGGATGGTCAGTTCAAAGTAATAATCTGTCTCTACGGACAAAACTAAAAGAACACATTAACACGAGTATCACAAATGATTAGATACACAGGAAAAACAGTTATGTCTTGGATTCTTTTCTGAAAAAGGTTGATTTCAACAAAAGATAGAAACCATTAAAACGTTTTGAGTATTCAGTTTTTTAAGTGATAAAAACATTTAAAGTTTTCTTTTAAGAAATTTTACTATTTATACAATGCATAGAACTAGAAACTTCTCTCACTTGTGTTCAATTTTCTTTTAGAGAAAGTAATGGTAAGTATTTTCATAAAATAATTAATATTATATAAACTGCTATATGGAGAATTGGATAAAAAAGCATTGAAAATTCAATTTGAAACATAAGACTTGTTTATTAGGTGATTGAGATGGAGATTACTGATCCATGGTCTGGATCAAGCTGTGACTTTAAGTATGAAATATTTATTTTCATTATTATGACTTTTGTCATTTCTTTCGTATTAGTTTCAGCTATATGGACGAATATTTTTTCTGCTTTATTACTCAGTGTGTGAAAAAATAAATCACTTTAGGATGTGTGAAGATTTATTAATGTTGTCCAATGTTGTGTATTTTTTTGTTTCTGGAAGATCTTCTGGCTTTCACAATCGTAATTCTGATATCCTTGATTTTACACTGTTACCCGACATTACAGCTCTGATATCCTTGTTTATACACTGTTACCCGACATTACAGCTCTGATATCCTTGTTTATACACTGTTACCCGACATTACAGCTCTGATATCCTTGTTTATACACTGTTACCCGACATTACAGCTCTGATATCCTTGTTTATACACTGTTACCCGACATTACAGTTCTGATATCCTTGTTTATACACTGTTACCCGACATTACAGCTCTGATATCCTTGTTTATACACTGTTGCCCGACATTACAGCTCTGATATCCTTGTTTATACACTGTTACCTGACATTACAGTTCTGATATCCTTGGTTACACACTGTTACCCAACATTACACCTCTGATATCTTTGATTACACACTGTTACCCAACATTAGAGCTATGATATCTTTGATTACAAACTATTACCTGATATTACAGTTCTGATATCCTTGATTATATGCTGTTACCTGACATTACAGTTCTGATATCTTTGATTACACACTGTTACCCGACATTACAGCTCTGATATCCTTGTTTATACACTGTTACCCGACATTACAGCTCTGATATCCTTGTTTATACACTGTTACCCGACATTACAGCTCTGATATCCTTGTTTATACACTGTTACCCGACATTACAGCTCTGATATCCTTGTTTATACACTGTTACCCGACATTACAGTTCTGATATCCTTGTTTATACACTGTTACCCGACATTACAGTTCTGATATCCTTGGTTACACACTGTTACCCAACATTACACCTCTGATATCTTTGATTACACACTGTTACCCAACATTAGAGCTATGATATCTTTGATTACAAACTATTACCTGATATTACAGTTCTGATATCCTTGATTATATGCTGTTACCTGACATTACAGTTCTGATATCCTTGATTACACACTGTTATTTGACATTACAGTTCTGATATCCTTGTTTATACACTGTTACCCGACATTACAGTTCTGATATCCTTGATTACACACTGTTACCTGACATTACAGTTCTGATATCCTTGTTTATACACTGTTACCCGACATTACAGTTCTGATATCCTTGTTTATACACTGTTACCCGACATTACAGTTCTGATATCCTTGATTACACACTGTTACCCAACATTACAATTCTGATATCCTTGATTATATGCTGTTACCCAACATTACAGCTCTGATATCTTTGATTACACACTGTTACCTGACATTACAGTTCTGATATCCTTGATTACACACTGTTACCTGACATTACAGTTCTGATATTTTTGTTTACACACTGTTACCCGACATTACAGTTCTGATATCCTTGATTACACACTGTTACCCAACATTACAATTCTGATATCCTTGATTATATGCTGTTACCCAACATTACAGCTCTGATATCTTTGATTACACACTGTTACCTGACATTACAGTTCTGATATCCTTGTTTATACACTGTTGCCTGACATTACAGTTCTGATATCCTTGGTTATACACTGTTGCCTGACATTACACTTTCTTGTGCACAGACCTCATCTAATAATAGTGAGGTGAATGTTGAACCAAACATTTTGATGATTTTTCCATGGACTCTTCATCGCTTCCAGATGAGTTTTCGAAACCACTTTCAATTATTGTTGGAGCTGCAGATATGTGGTCAGAAGGAATTCCTGTGATTTAAATTTATTTATCGTATCTGTTAATTTCGAGGTTAACCTGGACACTTTTATGTCTTCATTTGCTGTGTAGTTAATAATACTGAAGTTAGGGCAAGCTTGAATGGGGGCATTGGATGAATTTTTTGTTTTGTTTGTTTGTTATCATAGTTTTAATTTTGTAGATGAAGAAATTGTTCTTGGTTTGTTTGGAATTTTGTTTTTACTTCACTGTAAGTTATTTTCCTAGTGGCTTCTACAAAATGTTATCTTCTTTAGTTCTGTAGTGATTTGAATAATATTCTTGTTGTTCAAGTAACCTTTCTTGGTAAGGGCCACGAAGTGTTTCTTTAGTTCTGTAGTGCTTTGAGTAATATTCTTGTTGTACGAGTAACCTTTCGTGGTAAGGGCCACGAAGTGTTTCTTTAGTTCTGTAGTGCTTTGAATAATATTCTTGTTGTACGAATAATCTTTCTTGGTAAGGGCCACGAAGTGTTTCTCCAGTCAAAAGTCGACTTATGGCAGTAGTACAGTTTCAAATGATCAATATTTTCATACATGTATGCAAGTATTAGCATGTAAAAAAATGAAGTTAACCACACACAATATTTTTTTTGTTATTATTGCTGTTTACTGTATTCCAGAAATTACACTCAGTTTTTTTCTTCCATTCTTTCCTTAAAGACAACATCAATCAAATTACATTTTAACTGTGGAAGAAGAGACAAGGAGAAGTAAAGAAGTGATGGTGAATGTTTGTACCTACGAGGTGTCTCGAACAAGAGTATGTGCAACTAATGTTAGATAAAGTTCTTAAATGTCGAACTAATGATATTGTGTTCTGTCCAACCTACCCTACTATTCTTTATGAACTGTAAAGTTTCTAATTTTTTTAAAAATCTGATCTACAAAGAAAAGAATCAAGAGTAAAATAAGACGTGTTATGTTATGGGCTGTAGCCATTAGCCTGATGATGGTATGTTATGTGCTGTAGCCATTAGCCTGATGATGGTATGTTATGTGCTGTAGCCATTAGCCTGATGATGGCATGTTATGTGCTGTAGCCATTAGCCTGATGATGTGATGTTATGTGCTGTAGCCATTAGCCTGATGATGGTATGTTATGTGCTGCAGCCATTAGCCTGATGATGTGATGTTATGTGCTGTAGCCATTAGCCTGATGATGGTGTGTTATGTGCTGTAGCCATTAGCCTGATGATGTGATGTTATGTGCTGTCGCTATTAGCCTGATGATGTGATGTCTTGTAAAGTTATCAGTTTATTTCATGTAACTTGTATCAGCCACAAGTTATCAGTTTATATCATGTAACTTGTATCAGTTACAAGTTATCAGTTTATTTCATGTAACTTGTATCAGCCACAAGTTATCAGTTTATTTCATGTAACTTGTATCAGTTACAAGTTATCAGTGTATTTCATGTAACTTGTATCAGCCACAAGTTATCAGTTTATTTCATGTAACTTGTATCAGCCACAAGTTATCAGTTTATATCATGTAATTTGTATCAGCCACAAGTTATCAGTTTATATCATGTAGCTTGTATCAGTCACAAGTTATCAGTTTATATCATGTAACTTGTATCAGCCACAAGTTATCAGTTTATTTCATGTAACTTGTATCAGCCACAAGTTATCAGTTTATTTCATGTAACTTGTATCAGTCACAAGTTATCAGTTTATTTCATGTAGCTTGTATTAGTGACATTGCTGTTATATTCATCTTCGTATTATAACTCCTATATATTTTTAATAGCTAATGTGAAAGGTTGTTACTGTTACATAAGTTTCTGTAATATGAACACTTGGCCTGGTAACAAGTACAAACGTTATGATAATTTGTGAAACTAAATTTGTTTATCCTACAGTATCTTTAAACTCATAACTGTATACATATATTTATAATTAAATTCTATTGTTTAATTACCCTTTGAACAGTACCTAACTACTGTTTTTGTTGTTAGAAATTGTAAATCGGGCAGAAAATATGGAGGTCACGTTATGCTGTCAAATTATGTTGTCCACAAACGGTTTACACGTGTGCCTCATGAAATATTATACTATAATTTATTTTACCTAATCTAATCTTAACTAATCAAAATATGTTTCTGGTTTTACATTTTAGTTACTTGTATAATAATAAATAAAAAATAAATTACTGAATTTTTTTGTTTGTTATTGATTACTGATCACCCTTAGTTCAGTTTTTTATATTAATGTTAGTAATGCCCAGAGAAAATGTTTCACAGTAAGAAAACTCCCTGGTATTTTTTAAATATTGCCTTGTAGAATTAAGAACTTATAACATGTATGTTATTAAAACATGGATTATTAGCTAAGATTTTATGCAATACTTATTGGTATTACGTAAACAAAAACTACATGAATAACATTTTGTATGTTAGTTATTAAAACCTTGTGCCATGCACAGTAAAGGATGTCTGTGATGCTAGGGTTAAGTGACATAAAATAATGGAAAGCAGCCACATATAGTCTTAGCCTTTTTTTCTTTGTGAAAGTAGAGGGTGAGCATATATGGGCTATGATTTCTGTTGGTCCTGTCAGTATTTAAGAAAGGATGACAATTTGTGACGAGGTACAAGCAGCAACTGTAGCATGTTTTTGATTAAAATCTGAGTGCTGTATGTTTTGCTGTTTTGTTTTCTCAGATAAAATTAAGGTTTGAATATAATAAACTTCATTTTTAATGTGTAGAACTATTCTTATAGAGTTTGTTTTTTTAATAGATAGATTTAAATTTTATTTTTTAAAATTGTTTTCCAGTTTCATCAGGCATCTGTTACCTCTATTCCCCTTGAAGGTAAGAATAATACTTTAATATTAATGTTCATGATTTTGTTATTAACTATCAATTTATCAAAAACATCTTATTACAGCAGGGGAAAAACAAAAACAAACTTATCCTGAGCATATTAAAAAAAAAAATTTTGTCTCTCGAAAGTTAACTTTTATGTATAGAAAAGAGAGGTTGGGAACATTAAGACAGATATAATAGCTCATGTTATAGTAATTTCACTGATGTTTACTATAAAAGGACAAAGTAAATTAATATTGTATTTTCCCTATATCTAAAAAGAACATAAGTTATTTCTGTTTTCCATGAGTTTAAAACTTTAAAACAGCTGCTCTAAAATAATATTCTTTTTTGCTGACCACTTAATCTTTCACCTTTCTCACTTCAGTAATTTTGGAAGTATTTCTGAAATCAAAAACATTTCATGTAATTATTGGTACTTTTTGTGTATTGTTGTTATAAATATGCTTGGACTGTATTTTCTGTAACAGAACATGTATTATCAGCTCAGTGGAGTCCTTCAGAAGACAAACTCCTTTTAAGCTGTTCTGATCGTTCTCTGGTAAGCTAGCTTGATGTAAAAAAATGTGAATTCTATTGGAATTTCTTAACAATATTTGTAATCTATAGTAATAATATGTCTGTGAGTGTCTTCTAGGCTTAACAATCCTTCAGGTGTGTTTTGTGTGATGGCTGTGGTTTTGGACTACTGCTTTACAATGTATTTCCTACGCTGAAATCAGTGTTGGCCTTTCTTCTCCACATACCTTTTCAAGTCCATCAACCATGCAAAAAAATGACTCTTTTTAAGAATTCATTTAAGCAAGAAAAGGCCTGGAATGTCCTTGAGAAATGTCTGTAAATGGTACAAAGTGAATTTGCATTTGTTCTTGCATCTTCTAGGATAACCGACATGTTGAATTAATTTGAAATGCTGTATCATCAGAGAACTATGATTAATTGCCCAGACTACTGCAAACAGTTAGGTGTATATGTATATTATCTAGTGTGATTATATATTTTTGTTTTTTGTTTGTCCTAAACTACAAGTTCAAGCGAGGTTTTTTTGGAAAAGCTGGTGAATGTTACCCAAAACTATGGCAATTATTTAGCTTACAGTTCCTAGGGAAATTCTTTCCCCAGTGGAAATGGACTGGTGTTCTCGTATATTACATTTAATGTTTAACATTTCCACATTTTCACTACCTCTGGTGTGTGACTGGTAGTGTTCTTTTTCTATGGTATAATCATATTTTCCCATACTTTACTGACTTTGAAATGTTTACTCTTGTATAGTTATATAATTAGAAAATATTATCTCAGAATGTAGTCCCACCCTGAAGGTGCAATCTGCAAATAGTAAAATTTCAACTCGATAAGAGTGGCAAGACTTGAAATCTGTGTTACTGCAGACCAGAGTAGCAGAATGTTCAATGTCATCAGAACATTGATACTAAACCTTCTGGAAATCTGGAGGACTAAGGAGGGTGAGGTAGGGGCTTGTGTTTGAATCCAAACTTGTTTAAACTGACTCCTAGGTAGATGTACCTTTATGTTCTTCTGCATCATGGTTTTTATGTAGCAACACACCCATCTCGGTAAATGTAACATTCGCATCAGAGACATAGTGTATGAGATACTGTTTTACAATGATGAGATGCTCAGACAAAACTGACTCTACACTTTAACAGCAAGATGATGTGTTAATGACATTACTTGTTAAATGAAAATTAACTCTCTTTATTTCCCGACCACCACTTACTGAAATTCAAGTTGGGAAGAGTGAATCTTCCTACATTTGGATTGGAGTACTGTGTAGCAGGAGAAAGGTGATTGTGTAACCAAGTTGTTATCACACGTTATGGAGAATCCTCTCTGTATCTGATTGTGTAACCAAGTTGTTATCGCACGTTATGGAGAATCCTCTCTGTATCTGATTGTGTAACCAAGTTGTTATCACACGTTATGGAGAATCCTCTCTGTATCTGATTGTGTAACCAAGTTGTTATCACACGTTATGGAGAATCCTCTCTGTATCTGATTGTGTAACCAAGTTGTTATTACAGGTTATGGAGAATCCTCTCTGTATCTGATTGTGTAACCAAGTTGTTATCACACGTTATGGAGAATCCTCTCTGTATCTGATTGTGTAACCAAGTTGTTATCACACGTTATGGAGAATGCTCTCTGTATCTGATTGTGTAACCAAGTTGTTATCACCGCGTTATGGAGAATCCTCTCTGTATCTGATTGTGTAACCAAGTTGTTATCACACGTTATGGAGAATGCTCTCTGTATCTGATTGTGTAACCAAGTTGTTATCACACGTTATGGAGAATCCTCTCTGTATCTGATTGTATAACCAAGTTGTTATCACACGTTATGGAGAATCCTCTCTGTATCTGATTGTGTAACCAAGTTGTTATCACACGTTATGGAGAATCCTCTCTGTATCTGATTGTGTAACCAAGTTGTTATCACACGTTATGGAGAATCCTCTCTGTATCTGATTGTGTAACCAAGTTGTTATCACACGTTATGGAGAATGCTCTCTGTATCTGATTGTGTAACCAAGTTGTTATCACACGTTATGGAGAATCCTCTCTGTATCTGATTGTATAACCAAGTTGTTATCACAGGTCATGGAGAATCTTCTCTATATCTGATTGTGTAACTAAGTTGTTATCACAGGTTATGGAGAATCCTCTCTATATCTGATTTTTAACCAAGTTGTTATTATGGGTCATGGAGAATCCTCTCTATATCTGATTGTGTAACCAAGTTGTTATCACAGGTTATTGGAGAGTTCTCTCTGTATCTGATTGTGTAACCAAGTTGTTATCACACGTTATGGAGAATCCTCTCTGTATCTGATTGTGTAACCAAGTTGTTATCACACGTTATGGAGAATGCTCTCTGTATCTGATTGTGTAACCAAGTTGTTATCACACGTTATGGAGAATCCTCTCTGTATCTGATTGTGTAACCTAGTTGTTATCACACGTTATGGAGAATCCTCTCTGTATCTGATTGTATAACCAAGTTGTTATCACAGGTCATGGAGAATCTTCTCTATATCTGATTGTGTAACTAAGTTGTTATCACAGGTCATGGAGAATCCTCTCTATATCTGATTGTGTAACCGAGTTGTTATCACAGGTTATGGAGAATCCTCTCTATATCTGATTTTTAACCAAGTTGTTATTATGGGTCATGGAGAATCCTCTCTATATCTGATTGTGTAACCAAGTTGTTATCACGGGTTATTGGAGAGTTCTCTCTATATCTGATTGTGTAATAAAGTTGTTATCAGGAGTTATGGAGAATCCTCTCTATATCTGATTGTGTAATAAAGTTATTATCAGGAGTTATGGAGAATCCTCTCTATATCTGATTGTGTAACCAAGTTGTTATTATGGGTCATGGAGAATCCTCTCTATATCTGATTGTGTAATAAAGTTGTTATTATGGGTCATGGAGAATCCTCTCTATATCTGATTGTGTAATAAAGTTGTTATCAGGAGTTATGGAGAATCCTCTCTATATCTGATTGTGTAACCAAGTTGTTATTATGGGTAATGGAGAATCCTCTCTATATCTGATTGTGTAACCAAGTTGTTATCACGGGTTATTGGAGAGTTCTCTCTATATCTGATTGTGTAATAAAGTTGTTATCAGGAGTTATGGAGAATCCTCTCTATATCTGATTGTGTAACCAAGTTGTTATCACGGGTTATTGGAGAGTTCTCTCTATATCTGATTGTGTAATAAAGTTGTTATCAGGAGTTATGGAGAATCCTCTCTATATCTGATTGTGTAATAAAGTTGTTATCAGGAGTTGTGGAGAATCCTCTCTATATCTGATTGTGTAACCAAGTTGTTATTATGGGTCATGGAGAATCCTCTCTATATCTGATTGTGTAATAAAGTTGTTATCACAAGTTATGGAGAATCCTCTCTATATCTGATTGTGTAACCAAGTTGTTATTATGGGTCATGAAGAATCCTCTCTGTATCTGATTGTGTAATAAAGTTGTTATCACAAGTTATGGAGAATCCTCTCTATATCTGATTGTGTAACCAAGTTGTTATAGAGTCCTCTCTATATCTGATTGTGTAATTAAGTTGTTATCACAGGTTATTGGAGAGTCTTATCTGTAACTAATGTATTATGGTAAAAAATGATGTTGAAATGTAGCTAATGTATTACAGATAAAATGTACTGACATATAGCTAGTAGTTCAATGGTAAGGTTTGACTGAGAAAATTCACTCTCAGGTACTGAGTTGTAGTATTTGTTTTACAGGTTATATATGATGCTTATCGACACTTAACAAGGATAACAACATTAAACTTTGTAAGTATCTTTTTATGACTTTTCAGAAATTATAAAACTGTTAATCATTTAGCCTCTAGACACACTAGTTTAACTTGTTGGACTGTATTATTTAACGGCACCTAATCCAACATCCTAAGCATGTGTGTTTTTTAAAATATTAGGTTGTAAGGATGAGGTTTTTAATATATCCCTTATATCTCAGAGTTATAACATAATAAACACATGATTATGTGAGTTTAAGAGTCAGAATTTTAAGGACAGAGTTGAATATTTTCAGAGATGTCTGTCTGTCTTGTATAAAACAAACACTATGTTTCTTGATAATAGTTTTAATATTTCTATATTTTATTATTAGGCTTTTATACAGCTGCAGAGAGAGCTTCCACTTGTCTCTTTACGAGAAGTTCAAAGTACTCGTAACAACCTTCTTCTGTTTTGTTCAACATTTAGTTATACAAATTTGTTGTCACATTATGTCAGTAAACTTGACATCAAAACAGTTTAGAATTCATATTTTTACATTATTTAACTTTTACTTCATTAATCTCAAAAAAGTCAGTCTTCACTTCTCTGTCACATGATGTATCTGTACTCTGAATCCTTCCTCAAAAGATGTTATATCTCCCTTAATGTGCCTTTAGGAAAGCAAAGTACAGACAATTAGAAGGAAAAATCAGAAACTTGAACCTTAAACACTTTAGATTTATTAAATTATCCTTATCTATGTTTTCATGCTCTTTGTTAATAGTCATTTCAAGGCTAGTGAACATGTTTATAAGCAACAGAGCACTGCCTTTTGTGTACAAACCTTAGATATTTAGAATTCTCACTTTAGTTAACAGAAGTAATTTGTTATGGCAGTTGTAGTTCTTTGCTTCAAACAGTTATAAAACTACTTTAACCTCTTTATAGCTCAGTTAGAAAGCTAGTTAAGTTATTGTAGTTTAGGTATATTCTGTTTTAGTACCTTATATAGGTTTTGTGTTATAAAATGTATATTTTAAAGCAATGTGAATTTTTATAATTTTGCTTACTGTGATAAGAAGTTAGTATTATGTCATCACTGGATACCATTAGAGGCATTATTTGAACTATTATCACCCATTTATCATAGAAAATAGCACAATTTATTAGTTACATAAGTAAATATAGTACCAAATATATTTTAATAACTTCACAGAAAACTTATGGCTGGGGCCCAGCATGGCCAGGTGAGTTAAGGTGTTTGGTTCGTAATCTGAGGGCTGCGGGTTAAAATCCCGGTCGCACCAAACATACTCACCCTTTCAGCCATGGGGGCATTATAATGTGATGGTCAATCCCACTCTTCATTGGTAAAAGAGTAGTCCAATAGTTGGCAGTGGATGGTTTTGACTAGTTAACTTCCCTCTAGTCCCTCTAGTCACTGCTAAATTAGGGACAGCTAGCTCAGATAGACCTCGTGTAGCTTTGCGTGAAATCCAAAACAAAACAAACATATGATTGGAAATGTTATATGCATATATTGCTTGTTTTTTTCCTTCATGACTTTTGTACCAACTAGTTTGAGGCTGGCTGGTATTTGTTTTTAAGCTAAGAGCTTTTACACCTAGGTAGCTTGCCCAGTTGCTGATTATATAAGATGAGCATGTTTGGTTATGGGTATTCAATCTGGCAACCTTGAAATTGTGAATAAAGCACACTTAACCAGCAGCCCACGTCAGAACCATATGCATATAATTACTCACCAAAAATCTATATATTTGATGTGTACTAGACTTGTTTCATATTCAAAAATTAGCTGCTTTATAATCTGAAATTGTATTTGTTGACACAGTTGAAAAGAGACACTGAGGTGTTTTAATAGTTTTCTAGTTCTGTGATATCTATTTTCATGTTATCAAGTTCTGTGTTATGTGGTTCTGTGCTATCTACTTCTGGAAATGTATTTACAGTATTTTGTTCTTACTTTTCTTAGGCAGTTCAACAAATATCGTGGCATCCTAGTGGAACCTTAGCTTTAGTAGCAGGTGAATTGGGACAACTTCAGGTATGATTTACAGAAATGTTGATTTATATTCATTAGTTTGTTTTAGTTACTGAACGTAAGATCACTCTTGTTGTTAGGTAAACAGACCAGGATACAGCTTTGTATTGGACAAACTACCTGGTTTAATACCTGTTTCATTTCATCAGATTGATAACGGTGAATGAAAGAAACACTGTCCAAGTCACAAACCCTCCAGGTATATTGGTTGTCTAAAAATCAACAAAATGGACAAACAAATGTCAATGAATAACTGTATGTCTTTCCTAGTAGAGGGTGATACATTGTACATCACCTTCATTAGGAAGAATATTTAAGCAACAATACATATGGTAACTGAGATATCCTTGTAAAAGCTGGTAATATTTTGTTAAAGATAAGCATTTTATACATTAAAATGTCATTATTTTATTTAAGTATTTTTAATAAAAATATATTATATATTTATAGTACTTATTTGCACTCAAACTATGAACAGTTAGGAGTGCAATGTGAGTTTTAATTTAGATGTAAAAATACTTTATCTTACAGTTCATATTTCATTTGTATATAACCCCTAGAACCTCCTAAATGAATATCAAAAGGTATTTAATGTAAATGTTTATGATTTATCTACAATACAGTGAAATAATTAAAATTGGGAAATAAAAAAGTACATAGATTTAAATATTTTGTGGAATATCTTGAAGGATGCTGTTTTGCTTGTATTTATAATTTTGGGTCTTTTCCTTTTTACATGAAGTTATTTTTTTAATGTTTTATTTTAAGTTCTTTTACTTTATCAGTTATTATTCATATTGACACAAGCCAACAGTTCTCTGCAGCAGAGTTGTGCAACCCTATGGGAAATGTTTGTACACAGTGTAATATCGTAAGCCTTGAGAACTGATACAAAATATGATTTATACTTGAAAAATGTTCAGACCTTTTAAATATACATTTTGAAACAGGACTAATACATAATTAACTAAAATATAAAAATATTACCAAAATAAAATTTAACTGTATCTCTAAAAAACCAACTGTATGAGCTACAGTCAATCAAGTCAGCTAACAATACAACGGGTAGTACATGTAGCAGGTGATGAAAACCTCATGTCAGTTTCAAAATAATTGTAGTATCAAGTTAGCTCTTTCTGATGACTGTATACGTGAATATGTAACCACTGTATGTAGGCTATAAAGCTCAAACAAATCTTTCGGAGGTTGGCATGGCACTTGTTGGAGGTGGACAAAATGAAATATATATTTCAATTGTATTCATGCAGTGAACTTTGAAATATATGTATCAATAGGTTAATTAAATATCTTATTATATAGATGTACATTTGCATGCTGGCATTATATTATTGAGAATAAGGAGTGCCAAATTAGAAAATTTCTAGAATAGGTCATGTGATAATATATCTGAAAGTTTAGGTAGTTTCTAAACACTTGTTTTGAAATAAAAAACTTGAAACTTGCATACATTTTCAAATCACATTATACAATATAATGTTGATTTCATTCATATACATTGATAATAAAGCTATTCACTTAAGTTTTGAATGTGACACAGAAACTTGCACAGAAAAGTGTTTAATCCTATCAGGACAGGCATAGGTTAAAGGCCATTTCATTGCATTTGTTGTCTTGCATTAAAAATTTATTAAACTACTATTATAAATGTATGTCAGTAAGTTTGGTATCTATTTATAGATTATAATTCAAAATTTAGTATTATACAATAGTTAATTTCTTAATTTAAGAGTAAATATTTAAAGAACACATATCAATTTTTGTGAGTCATGTGGTAGGTTAAATGCAGCACTAGTTAAAATTAGTTGTTTGTGATGTCAAAATACTAAGTCTATAGTTTTTTATGAATTGGAAACTCAAACGACCAATATTAACAAGCTAGAATATAAAATAAGAACCTCGTATCTTTTTTGTTTGCTCAGATTTGGTTTATATACCGAATCAAACACAGTGGTCCAATTCATCTCTTTCTATTTTGGAAATGGTCCCTAATATACACTTCCTTCAATATATGACATATGAATAAACAGTCGACAGCTTATAATATCCCTGTAGTGGTTTCCTCAGCCATTTTAATGTGTTAGAAGACCTCCTTGTTCTTTCAAAGCAAGATTTCAAGGAGGTAGGTTAAAAAAATTTCATACTTTTTAAAGATTTAAATACAGTTCAGTTACTAAGCTTAATAAATTACAGTGGAATTCTGTGGTATCAGTATAGTTATTTATGATTTTTTGGTTATTCAACTGTGTTTATAAAACCTAAAAATATATTTTGTTTCATATCTTTCACATGCAAAATTTTAAAAGGCTTAACATCCTGCATCAAACAGCAACTGAGTTTAAAGATCATAGCTGGAAGAGATAATTGTTTGCTTTACTTCTTTATTTAATGTTCTAGGTTTAAAGAAAAATAAGTTTAATAACTTATTTCTAAATAGTAATAATTTGTATATATATATATATATCTATTATATAATAATTGAAATGTCATTGTATATTGTAAAATATTTCTAGTCCTCTAAAACACAGCCAAAACAGTCACTTTGTAATGTCTAAAGTCAGTTTTATATTATTAGATATGGTAACATGAGTGCATGTGCTCTGTGTCAATGCAAATTATGTAATGTTAGCTAGGCACAACCAGAAGATTAAAATAATAAAAATATATAATATTATAAGACTTTAGCTATTTAGACTAAATATTTATTTTTTGTATTGTAATCAGTAGTCATTCTAGAACAAAAAGAATGCATCATTTTATTTATTTCCTTTTCTTTATTTATGGTGGTTACAAGGTTGGTCAAATTGACAGCCCCCATGTAGCTAGGGTGGAGAAAATAACAAACAAAATATTAAATCTTACTGAAGACATACATTTGAAATGTATTTATGATGTTTTAGAGATTACACAAATCACATTTAAGATTTTTGGGATGAAGAATAGATTTATTTTTTAATCATAACAACAAATGACTTCCCACTGCAACTGATAGTGAGACTTAATATTATCACAAATAAATATTTAGTAAAAATACTTCATAAATAAAATGATTTTTTCTGTAAAAAAAAATACATGCAGTCAGTACTAAATATGAATTTATGTATATTATACCAAGCCTGTTGCAAAAGGATTAAAGAAATACCCATGTCTAAAAGTTAAAGGACACATTTTTATGTTAAAGTAATGTTTTCAAGCTATGTGAAATTTTCAGATCTTCTCAAGGAGATTAGGGTACACATCAGCATACTATATTAATTATTGATTATTTGACTAATTTTTCATTCAGTTAAAATCTTTAAAAAAAAATAGAAGATTGATACACCAATGTCAAATGCTTGAAATTTAGTATAATTTTGTTGGTTAACAAAAGGATAAATTCCAAAAGAACTAATTAAATGATATTGTTTTCTAAATTTAAGAATTTGTAATATTTTATTTAAAGCAAATAAGCCAACTGGTTTTTAAATAAAAAA
Source organism: Tachypleus tridentatus (assembly GCF_004210375.1). Taxonomy (NCBI): domain Eukaryota; kingdom Metazoa; phylum Arthropoda; class Merostomata; order Xiphosura; family Limulidae; genus Tachypleus; species Tachypleus tridentatus. The sequence continues at coordinate 152,879,155 of NC_134833.1, read as the reverse complement.
AATATACTTGTTTTTTAAGACTTGAGAACAAGTTTCGTGACAGAGTTGTTGCAGTCTAAAATTCATAAATTCCCTTGCTTAATAAGTGACAGTAGAAAGTTTTTAAGATAAAAAGTAGTTTATATTGAGTTATTGTGTAGTACACTATTTCCCACACGTTTTTCATTCACACCTTTAAAAAAAAAAAAAAAAACTGAAAAAGTGAGTTAGGTGAAGAGATATAATACACGGTTAATTACCAAATGTATCGCAGTAATTAGTTACTATTTTGTTGTTAAAAAGTACATTTAAATGCTCATTTTTGCATCATTGATTAAACCCCAGTTGCTTGAGCTCCACAGAGATCATTTGCGCCTCCTGGTGGGCATCCTCACTTTGAGAAATGGTGGTATAGGATATATTATTTTAACTTGTAATAGTCTGATATTTTTGTTCCAGTGTTTTGATGCAGCTTTGTCCTGTGTGAATCTAGAATTTGTTGGAGAAGAGGCAGAGTCAAGTAAAGTCATAGAAATGTCAAACTTCTTCAGGTAACTTTCATTATTTTGGATTTTCCAGAAACTGGTCAGAGTTTTTAGGTATTTTTATATTTCAATCGTCCGATCAAGGTAATAAATTCAGAACTGATAAATCAGTTCCATTGTGTTGCTTTTACTACTACGATGTTGATGTAATTTCATTAACTATCTTTTTTTTCTATATTTATTACACAATGTTTTTAGGCAGAAGATTAACTTAACGTTTCTGGCATGGCAGTCCTGGAGTGGAGTTGAAGCCAGTAAGCCAACCAAATCAGCCATCACTGCTGTAGTGGCATTATTTGAAAAGTATGTTGAAATGATTCATGTAACATACATTTGTGTATCTATATAAAATGATGTTTCCTGAGAGATAGTAAATAAATACTTTTGCCATCTTATTTTCAAATAGTCTTTCAAAGCTTTAATTGAGACAAACATGGACTTTTATTTAAACATTGCCTGTTGCTCATTACTAGTGTCCACTGGATCATTTGTGCTACAAAGTCTGAAGTTTTTAGCAGAATAAGACATGGCTATTTCCTCTTTAACAATGTACATTAGACTATCTGAGCCACAACACCCAAAATTTAGTTGAAACAGGCATGACTTTTCCCTCATTATCAGTATCCATTAGATTACATGAGCCAGAACAGCCACAGCTTACGTTGGTACAGTCATGACCTTTTGCTTGTGACCAGTGTCCATTAGACCATCTGAGGTAGAACAGACACAGCTTTAGTTGAAACATTATCATTTCTTTCAGTCATGTGGTGCATGAATTTTTATAAGACATGACACTTCTATTAAACATTACCATGCAGCGAGTCCTTATTGTTCATTGCATTGAGTCCAGTTTAATAAAAATGGAATATTTTAAAAATATATTGCTCAGGTTGATTTATAATCCACTTACTTAAACTTGTAACTGGTTGACTTGTCACTTAGGAGACATGTATGACACAAATTGTTTTATTTTCTGTATTGTTCTTATTTCAGGGGACCGCTAACAATTATTAAATTTCCTTTGGGAGTTTTAAATGTGGGGAAGTTGACACCATTTGAGCTCATTACACAGTATTTGAAGTGTAAACAAGTGGATGAGGTAAAGATTGCTAGAAGTACATTCAGTATTTATAATATATTGTATCAGTAATGAATAAATACATAATAACTACTAAATTATATATAATCTTAATTAAATCATATATAATAACTAATTGTAGGATATGTTAAGTGTATTAACTGATTAAATAACAATAAATAAGAACTTTAGTAGATGATGAATAATATATCTTTTGGTGGTTAAAACACATTTGCAATAATCTAATGGTCTTAGGAGAAGGTTTAAATAATACCATGTAATAAAATTTTTAGTTTTTCTTGTTCATAGGCAAAGTGTTATTTCCCAATTGCTTATGCCTAAAGTAAATGGAAAAGACCTATTTTTCTTTTGAAACTTTGCTTTTGATCTGGTAGCATATAACGAAAACATGATGGGAGACTATATTTGGGGGTTGATATGTGAAAGTGATTTATGTTACAGTCGTAAATCTCACATAACTACTCACTTCTAAATATTTTTGTATAACTTTATTATAAATACATGTAAATCTTGATCCATATGTTGTTTTATTCAGGCCTTATGTAAATGAAAATGTGCAAATTTGCCTGTTTTTACATATAAAATAGGTTAATTTCTAAATTTCATTATCCAGGTCGCAAAATCAAAATTTGAAGGGAATAATGGCCATTTTCTGTACTTTTATAACATAAGCAATTAAGAAACAACACATAGTATCCAGGAACAAAATTTGTGTTACACAGTGTTATTTATGAATAAAATTAATTATTTCTCATTATTCTGAAATTTAATTATCTTTAAGATGTTGTGGGAGTTATAATGAAACAGTATCATCCTATGAACAGTATTTATTTTAAAATTAGAGATACGCATTATGAAGCATTTACACAAATCAGCAATTGAAGATAGTTTATATGAAGTAAAGATTCAAGACTGAGATCATAAACACCCTAACATGCACACAGTTATTAATTTCTTTAAATCTTCAGTGGTAGGCTGTTCCAGTTTTAAAGTGTTTCTTCCAGTACTAGTTAACCCTTAAATGGCAGACATTGCCACTTGATGCTGCTGCCTACGACATTCCTGCTGTTTAAGGGTTAACCCTTTCTTCTGCGTATGTAAGGTTTATACACTGTCTTTAACATAATTTAATTTAGTAACAATTTACTTTCTTTTTCATACTATTTACTATTTAATGTGTATTGTTTTTTATCAAGCTAGTTTTTGTTATTTATAATACCTGCATCGTTGAAGTTTCACTAATCGTGAACGTTCCTTTCTTTCTGTCTTTGAAAGTTATGTTTGTCTCTTGTTTATAGATCTCAAACATTTTAAGTTCTTCTTTAGTCTATTATATATTCATTAGTGCCTTCTCTTCCCATTCCAGCTGTTTTGAACATATAAAACCTTCCTTTCTTATTAATTATTACTATTACACTTTTCCTCTTTGTTTAATGTGTTAATATTATCTCTGGTCATATGTCTGACCATATGATAGTCAAAACTAACTTGTTTTGACTTTGGAAAGACCTGGTATTCAAGATTATCCAGCAGCTAGTCATCATGACCTGAAGTCATATTTACGTGCTATTGATTTCAGTCATTTTGCTGTGGTTTCATTTCTAATTGTGTCTTATATTAGCAAAGAACTTTGCACATTTACACAATTAGGCTTTTAAGTAATGACTTGTCATTTAGTTTTGTTAGTGCCTGTACCCTGATACTGTCAGTTAATATGTCATTATCAAGTGAAATATTTATAGGTGTATATTCCATGTGTGTGATTTATCGTTTGTTATTATTGTTTTTGTTACTTTATTCTTCACGCCTACTGAAGGATTTATTTCTTTACAGAATCTTGCTCCTTGGGTAATCTTACATAGACATATGGAATAGTTTATTTAATCTAGCTTAATATCACCAGTACCTTGACAGCTTTAGTCATACATTCACTCAATGTTTAAAAGGTTATCTAAATTAATCATAACATTTCTTTTCCATTACCTCAGAACTAATACCTTTTAACTTTTAAATAATTTTGTTTTTAATTCTCACAGTAAAAACTTATTTGTAAGATTACTTAAATAAAGTTGATAGTAATTACATTACAGAGCTGCAAGTCTCCTAGTGTTATTGCTCATGAAAATAATTTATCTAATATCTGTTTATTATTAACTCTGTCAATGTGGGGTCAATCTATATGACTGACTACATGACCTCTTTGTATACTCCTTTAAAGTCTTTTTAGATTGATGCTTCAAATTCTCAACATAGTGTGTATATCTTCACAAACTGTGACAAATTTTTGTGGTGTATTTCTAATAAAATAAAATAAAGATCTGCCCATAAATATATTGAGTATTTGTTTTGAATAGTCCATGTGCAAAGTAATTTTCATGTTAAAATTAAAAAAACTTTTCCTAATTTCAAAACTTTTTTTGTGTAATCTCTGTGATCTCCTAATACATATCAAATGTTTTTTTTTTTTCAGTAGAACTTGACAGTTTACATGTTAGTTTTTCTAACCTAACTCAAAACGGGATTGGTAAATCTGACCGACCTTGTAACCACCAAAATAAAAATCTAAATTACCCTTTTTCTCTTTCCATAATGACTTTGCACTTTAAAATAAAACACATTTGTATATCTTAATTAGCTCTAAGTTTGTAACAATATACATTTATTTATAATTAAATATTATTGTTTTATTGCCCTTTGAACCATGACTAACTACTGTCTGTGCACTTGTAAGTTGTAAATCACTCAAGGAATTTGTAGCTCAAGGTATGCTATTGAATTACATTACCCATGAGCTATTACAATTAGTGCAAGCAGCTTCCATGCATGCCTCTTTAAACATTTTTATTTATTTTACTGAACTTAATCTTAACTAACCTAAAAATATCCTGATATTTACATTTTAATTGCTTTTAAAAGTATGCATAAAGAGTAAGCGTGAAGAACAAGAAATAAAACACTTATACTACTATTACAAATTATTATAAATTTGTAATGTATTATTTATTTGCCATAAAACATTCAATTATGTGAACAAGTTTTCAAGTTCAGTATTATATACAAGTAACAGTTTACAAAGATGAAAAACAAACTTGTTATGACAACACGGTTTGGCAGAGCTAGACTTTGCTGACTGGCCGGTGAGCTCTTGGGCAGATTTATTACCTAGTGGACTTCTTACTGATAACATAAACAAACTACTGCTCTTCTCATGACACCTTGTTTGGTTTGGTCTTTCTGTAACTGACCATGACCAAATATCATTGTTAGGGCATTGGTGCAGAACCAAGATAGATTTGAGTTCAATTAGATAATGCATCTTATATCATAAGTTGGTCAACTAGTAAGATACAAATGACTTGGTTCACTTTTAGTTCTGTGTTCAAGATGTAAAATCTCATACGTTATGAATTGTTTATAAATCATGTGATTCGTCTTTCATAGACTAATACATTTATGATGCAACTATTAGAATCAACTTAAGCAATGTTTCCTGTTCTGAAAAAAATTACACAATAGAAAAAGTAATTTTTTCTGTACTAACAATAAATGAAATTATAGTCCAAATATAAACATTCCCTATGTGCTTTTATTTTATTTAACTGTCCGTACTAACTTCAAGCGTTACTTTAAGGGTAGTGAAATCATTTCCGTCTTTAAGAACTATTACCATTCATCCATTAATTAATCAACTCTCTCAACACGGGTTTTGTCAGTATCACCAATATGAGTAATTTAATTACTTTTTCAAGGGGTGGTGATTAAAAGTAGAGAAGACAAGATAACTATGTTACATGTATGTGTCATAGTAGGGGAAATTCAGGACTTTTAAAAATATTTCCTTGTAGAATTAGGAACTAAAATTTGTTATCAAAATGTGGATTATTCTTTAAGATTTTGTTATATTAATTGGTATAACATAAACAAATAATAGTTTAATAAAATTTTGGACATAGAACCTTCTGTCATGCATAGTAAAGGATACCTAGGCCAAAGGGTTAAAACTTGCTTTATATTACATTTCTTTTGTTAACAGATAAATATTCAATAAAGTTCTTAAAAGACTGATGACTTACTATCCTTCATAAGATTTGTTAGCAAGAAACAAAAGATTTGTAAAATATGATCTGTTTTGTTTCTAGACCACCAGATGTTTTGTTACTGGTTTCCAATAAATAATGGGGTTATTTATAAATTTATTATGAAATCTTTGGTTTTTTAACCATTATAACTATTCCCTACAGGCTGTTTGTCTGTTATTGAGCTTAGACTGGAACAGAAAAGGGGAATTGTGCCTGAAATGTTTGAACTGCATTTGCAACTGGTTGCTACGAAAACCTTTGAATCAAGACAGGGAAGGTATGTTGTGTGTGAGATGTTTAAATTGTATTGTTAACTGGTTACTATGGGAACTTGTGTCAAGACAGGGAAGGTATGTTGTGTGTGAGATGTTTAAATTGTATTGTTAACTGGTTACTATGGGAACTTGTGTCAAGACAGGGAAGGTTTGTTGTGTGTGAGATGTTTAAATTGTATTGTTAACTAGTTACTATGGGAACTTGTGTCAAGACAGAGAAGGTATGTTGTGTGTGAGATGTTTAAATTGTATTGTTAACTGGTTACTATGGGAACTTGTGTCAAGAAATAGAAGGTATGTTGTGTCTGAGATGTTTAAATTGTATTGTTAACTGGTTACTATGGGAACTTGTGTCAAGAAATAGAAGGTATGTTGTGTGTGACATGTTTAAATTGTATTGTTAACTGGTTACTATGGGAACTTGTGTCAAGAAATAGAAGGTATGTTGTGTCTGAGATGTTTAAATTGTATTGTTAACTGGTTACTATGGGAACTTGTGTCAAGAAATAGAAGGTGTGTTGTGTGTGAGATGTTTAAATTGTATTGTTAACTGGTTACTATGGGAACTTGTGTCAAGACAGAGAAGGTATGTTGTGTGTGAGATGTTTAAATTGTATTGTTAACTGGTTACTATGGGAACTTGTGTCAAGACAGGGAAGGTTTGTTGTGTGTGAGATGTTTAAATTGTATTGTTAACTGGTTACTATGGGAACTTGTGTCAAGAAATAGAAGGTATGTTGTGTCTGAGATGTTTAAATTGTATTGTTAACTGGTTACTATGGAAACTTGTGTCAAGACAGAGAAGGTATGTTGTGTGTGAGATGTTTAAATTGTATTGTTAACTGGTTACTATGGGAACTTGTGTCAAGAAATAGAATGTTGTGTGTGAGGTATGTTGTGTCTGAGATGTTTAAATTGTATTGTTAACTGGTTACTATGGGAACTTGTGTCAAGACAGAGAAGGTATGTTGTGTGTGAGATGTTTAAATTGTATTGTTAACTGGTTACTATGGGAACTTGTGTCAAGAAATAGAAGGTATGTTGTGTCTGAGATGTTTAAATTGTATTGTTAACTGGTTACTATGGGAACTTGTGTCAAGACAGGGAAGGTTTGTTGTGTCTGAGATGTTTAAATTGTATTGTTAACTGGTTACTATGGGAACTTGTGTCAAGAAATAGAAGGTATGTTGTGTGTGACATGTTTAAATTGTATTGTTAACTGGTTACTATGGGAACTTGTGTCAAGAAATAGAAGGTATGTTGTGTCTGAGATGTTTAAATTGTATTGTTAACTGGTTACTATGGGAACTTGTGTCAAGACAGAGAAGGTATGTTGTGTGTGAGATGTTTAAATTGTATTGTTAACTGGTTACTATGGGAACTTGTGTCAAGAAATAGAAGGTATGTTGTGTCTGAGATGTTTAAATTGTATTGTTAACTGGTTACTATAGGAACTTGTGTCAAGACATAGAAGGTATGTTGTTTGTGAGATGTTTAAATTGTATTGTTAACTGGTTACTATAGGAACTTTTGTCAAGACAGGGAAAGTATGTTTTGTGTGACATGTTTAAATTGTATTGTTAACTGGTTACTATGGGAACTTGTGTCAAGACAGGGAAGGTTTGTTGTGTGTGACATGTTTAAATTGTATTGTTAACTGGTTACTATAGGAACTTTTGTCAAGACATAGAAGGTATGTTGTGTGTGAGATGTTTAAATTGTATTGTTAACTGGTTACTATGGGAACTTGTGTCAAGTTAGGGAAGGTATGTTGTGTGTGACATGTTTAAATTGTATTGTTAACTGGTTACTATGGGAACTTGTGTCAAGACATGGAAGGTGTGTTGTGTGTGAGATGTTTAAATTGTATTGTTAACTGGTTACTATGGGAACTTGTGTCAAGACATAGAAGGTATGTTGTGTGTGTGATGTTTAAATTGTATTGTGAACTGGTTACTATGGGAACTTGTGTCAAGACATAGAAGGTATGTTATGTGTGAGATGTTTAAATTGTATTGTTAACTGGTTACTATGGGAACTTGTGTCAAGACAGGGAAGGTTTGTTGTGTGTGACATGTTTAAATTGTATTGTTAACTGGTTACTATATGAACTTGTGTCAAGACATAGAAGGTATGTTGTGTGTGTGATGTTAAATTGTATTGTTAACTGGTTACTATGGGAACTTGTGTCAAGACAGGGAAGGTGTGTTGCATCTGAGATGTTTAGCTTGTGTGAAGGTATGGAAAATATGTTTGAATTGTATTATTAATTGATTGCTATAGAAACCATTTAATTAAAATATGGAATATTTAGTTTACCTAGAACTGCTTTTCACAATTAAATTAGAATCTTGAAAATTCTGTTTTATTTCAAGATTAATTCTTTTTTTAACTAAACATCACTATAAGTTAAAAGGGTTTAAAAATTGTGAACATTATTCTCAGTTAAGTATGTTAGACTAACAAAACATGAACCTACTTTCAGTAGAAATCATGACACCAACACTTCCTTGTGCACAATTGCTTTATTTTTATAATTTTAAAAGAAAAACATTCCTTACATTTTTCTGTGGACAGTGCGATCCATCATCAATTAAGAGATGAAAATGTATTGAATGACCTCTCTTTCTTCATAGAAAATTCTATATTTATGTTCTCATCCTATGCAGTATTCCAACTTCATTCCTTGCTTATGGTGTCTACTGCTAAGGGACATTTTTGGAGCAACCATAACTTTTAGCATTATCTTGGGTCAAAGCATGGAAGGGATGGGCCAACAAAAACGGTTTTTGTCATCAACAAAGCTGTGGTTGGGGTGACAATGAAATTAATCTCCAGAAACCTTGGTTCACATTCACTGGAAGAAATGGGAACAGGGTGTGTTCCAAATGTAAGTTTTCTGGAACCTTTTTTTCAGTGAAATACTGAAGAAATCTGCACATTGTATCTTAAACTTAGCTGAAATCTCACTTATAATTTTCTGAGCTCCATCTCACCAAATGTTAAATGAGCATCAATATTTTTAGGCCAGAGATTTTATCCAGCACTCTTGCACACTGTGTTATCTCCATCTTCACTATCAAGTAACCTATTTTTAATCAGTTTTTTTCACAGTTCTGTAAAAAGTTTCCAGATTAATTGTTTTTACAATCTGTTGTGGAGTGAAACTGCCAGGAAATTAAGATTTTTGGCAGTATTTTTATAATATAGGTTTGGAATCATCCGTCCTTTAAATGTTTGAACAAGAGCTTTTATCTTTTGATCTGCCTTGTACAAGTCAGTATCACACTCTTGTAAGTCCAAACCGAATTTTGATAATTCTTGGAAAGCATCACACATCAATCCTAAATCCAATAGAAATTTTGTAGTTGTAATTTTTCACTGTAAGCTTTCAAATACACATTTCTCTTTTATGTCTCTTGTTAAATCATGCTTCACTTCTTCACAAATGTTGCACTGGCACTTCATAGCGTTCTCAGATTGCTGAAACTGACTGGAAACTAGATACCATCCATCGAGTGCTTAATATTTAGACAGTTTTCAAAAGTTGAATCTCTAGCAAGCTCCCACACACACTTTCACTGTTATTTTCAGGTGACGTCTGATAGAAGACATAAAGTTTATCAATAAACTCTTTAAATCTGTTGATCCCTGAGACTGATTTTACAGTGATACTGGCCCAAAAGTTCTAATCTGTGATTAGTACAGCACCACACAGTTAAAAAAGAACTTTATCTTTCATAAGTTTCTTTATTCCACTTTTAATCCATAACATCATGGTTGGATCTTCACATGTCTCTCAAATAACTTTTCAGGTAGTCTTCATTCATTCTGTAAGACTAAAGACAACCAAGTAAAGAATCGGAAATTACTTTTTGCAGCAAGGTTTTCAAGTTCAGTCAAGTCCAGAAATACATTTACCAGTGAATTCATTCCATTATCTGGGATACAGGTTCAATTCTACACTATTAATGTAGATATAGTAAGTATGTTAATTAGTTGTTGTTTTTTTATTTCACCACTTACATGATTCACGATGTTAATACATGTGTTCACTGAGTGAAGGATTTGGTCCTGGTCAGATCCATTTAGTTTTTGTGATTCAGAATCAAAATTATGAAATGATAGCTTTTCTTTTGCTACCTTATATTCTGTGTGAAACATTCATGTATTAATCATCTTTTTATGAGATAATCTTTCACATAAACATTTTCAATGGTCTCTTTTTCAGCTTCAGCCATCAATTTTACCACAGTTTCTTTGTAATTGAAATGTTTGGTTCCACAAAGTCAGAGTTCTTTCTGTTGACTTTAACAAAAACAAGTTTTTTTCATTGTTGACCCATTCTTTAAAAACATTCATTCCTGCCTTCATTTCCACTATAAACGTTCCAGTTTTATGGCAAGGTGTACTACTAATTTTATTATTTCTAGTATTCAACCAACTGTATTTCCTGCAAAAATCTTTTTTTTTTGTTGTTGGCAGTCCAGTTGCTAGGCCAGTTGTTGTCAGGTAGCTTGTGGACACCAAATGGACCAAGAACAGAAACTGTCACTAACACTATTAATTCCTGTTCTTGGGTTGGTTCCTCACGTATTCTAGCTTTTTTATTTATAGAATATCAGAAGAAACTTGTAATTGGTTTCATTTTTATGTTGGAGTGTTTTCTGAAGACACAGTAAAAAGGATATACACTTCTGGCCACAATAAAATCAAAGCACAGTAGAAGATAAAAACACACACACACACTCAGACTGGTAACATCACCTCAACTGAGCATGTCAGACCAAAACAACTTATACCCGAGATTCACGTGCATGCATATGTTTTGTCTTGGCTGAGAAGGCGCTGTGCAATCAATTACTTCATGTGTCTACCTTGTGACTTATTTCATTTTAACAAATGTATAGTCCAAACCTGCATACCAGTCAGTTTGGCTTTTGGTTACCTGTTCCTCAGTCCCAAGTGGTCTCTGAACTCAGTATTACAACCACCCAGGCTGGCTCTCATCTGCCACTGCCCAGTTGAGTCTTGTAAGTCAAAATGAGGTCATAACCATACTAACTGATGGTGGTCAAGTCTTATGGGTGTTAAAACAAGGTGACCATTGATGGTCTCTATTCACACCTCATGCTACACTGATGAATCACATATTCATTTGTACCACTTCTAGTTTGATATCCTTTTGGTTTTCTTAAAACAAGGTGACCATTGATGGTCTTTATTCACACCTCATGCTACACTGATGAATCACATATTCATTTGTACCACTTCTAGTTTGATATCCTTTTGGTTTTCTTAAAACAAGGTGACCATTGATGGTCTCTATTCACACCTCATGCTACACTGATGAATCACATATTCATTTGTACCACTTCTAGTTTGATATCCTTTTGGTTTTCTTAAAACAAGGTGACCATTGATGGTCTCTATTCACCCCTCATGCTACACTGATGAATCACATATTCATTTGCACCACTTCTAGTTTGATATCCTTTTGGTTTTCTTAAAACAAGGTGACCATTGATGGTCTCTATTCACACCTCATGCTACACTGATGAATCACATATTCATTTGTACCACTTCTAGTTTGATATCCTTTTGGTTTTCTTGTGAACAAAAGATTTGTTTAAAGGGGAAAATTCACACATTCAGGTTTTGTCACCTTTCCCTTTCAATATGAAAAAATGATGCCAGTACACTGTACTGCTGTGTACCATTTCAAACCAAGTCCCAATTGTTAGGAGATGTGTGGAGTTTATACTACGGTAAATATTGTCCAATGATACTATTTATAATATGCTCTTTGTATACATACAGAGAAGAAGATCGCCTGTTCTTCTTTGTCTTCTGGAGATATTGGGTCATTTTGTCCACCAAAAAATGTAAAGCATGTTTTTATATTAATATCATAAGAATAAAGTCACTTTACATAGTAATGTTGATGTTGGGATTTTTACCGGGCATTTTTAGTTGTTCTCATTAATATAACGTTTTTTTAATAGATCTCCGTAATAATGTATAAAATACACGTGTGATGTGTGACAATATCCTGACTAAACGTTTGTTATTTTTGGGTAGTAGGAAACGTATTGTGGATTTACATTTATTCAATTTTCTGTAGTTCAACTAGAAGCAGCTCTTGGGAGTTTTTATGGTCCAAATGAACCACTTTCAGAAGTCATAATTCTGGAATATCGTGACCAAGTAGGACATCTTGCTCGTAGATTCTTTCACCATCTCCTCAGGTCAGCCCTTTCTGTGAACTGAAAAATATTCCGAAAGCCCTAGAGAGGGAAAAACATTGTTGATTTTGTCTCTTCTTAAAGTAGTTAAGATACAGTGTGCTGTTTTGTAAGTCATATTTTCCAAAGCTACATAGAATACCGTCCAACCTTTGGGGGTGTTAAGATACATGCCTGTGTGATCTCTTACCCTGTTTTTAATAAAGTTTATCCAAGCTTAAACTTACCATGTAACCCAAACTGAAAAACCCATGCAACTCGATAAGTAACCCTAGGTTAAAACCCAAGGTATTCAATTGTCACACAAGTTAAATACTCAAACAACACAGCTGGAAATGTTACCCAAATAGCTCTAAGTTATAAGAATAGTGGTTGGCTAATTTATTAATTGTTTTGATTTTAGAAAGTTTTTACCAAATTCAGTTTGAAAAATACAAAGATATGGTGGATTTTAACACCTGTGATTGAGGGCTTAAATCAAAAGAATGAATTCCATGAAATCCTGTTTAATTTTTAACGATCACAAGTGTGTGTACTACAAGTTAACATTTTCATTATCACTTCTCCAGGTGTTTCATTTCACAATAATTCGATCTTTTAATTTGTTTTCCGGTGATGAATTGATTTATGATCTGTCATTAAGTGTACAAGTGAAGAATTATCAGTCAAAAAAATGTATTAAATTTTGTTTTTCTTTTCACAGATATCAGCGTTTTGAGAAAGCATTCCTATTGGCTGTTGATTTAGACTGCCAAGATTTGTTCTTGGTAAGTTTAAATTGAAGTCTTTGTTAGAAATAGCTTATTAATTATGCATACATTCATAGGATAAAGTGGGGGGGGGAGAAAGTCCGAAATTTTTTGCTACAACAAAATATATTATTTGTTCATACTAGGTAATTTTAGAAGTTTTGGTACATGGCATGGACAAACACCTGTTAATAAAGTAATATTAATATTTACATTCAGAACAACCAGGCATGGCCAGTTGGGTTAAGGCATTTGACTCATAATCTGAGGGTTGTGGGTTTGAATCCCCATTGCACCAAACATGCTTGCCCTTTCAGCCATGAAGGTATTATAATGTCATGGTCAATCCCACTAGTCGTTGGTAAAAGAGTAGCCCAAGAGTTGACGGTAGTTGGTAATGACTAGCTGTCTTTTCTCTAGTCTTACACTGCCAAATTAGTGCAGATAGCCCTCATATAGTTTTGCATGAAATTCAAAAAACAAACAAACATTCAGAACAAGATTTTTGATGTTTTGTTTTTGTTTGTTTCTAGAAGTTAACTTTTTAGGTAATCTTGATTTCCTATGAATTCAACAGTATATTGTATACTTGATAAATGTATATTGTTGCACATTTGATTTTTATTTGTATTTTATGTAAGAACATTAGTGATCTCTGAAAGAAATTTTAATTTAATAATAATTTTAAAATTATTTCTATACGTGTACTTTGTTTCCCATTTCTAATACCAGTTTAATGTAATATTCAAAATTATTATTCATTTCTGATTTATTTTAAAAAATAAGGATCTGATACCTAATATAGTTATTTGAGACTCTTAAAAAAAAGCTATTCAAAGTTTTTTTTTTGGGGGTTATGAAGCTATCAGTTTTGATATACAAGTTGACGTAAAAAGAAAATAACCTTCAGAGAGTTCAACTGATTGTCTCTTCAGCAGATTTGTATGTTTACATGGAAAAAATGATATTTTTCTTGCATTCTTTCTCCATTACAAACAGTTGTGTTTGGCAAAGAAAAATATTTATTTATAAATATCTTTTACTTTAATAAAAAAACAACTTAGGATTTACATTATGTGGCTGAGATGAAAGGACAAATGGCCCTAGCTGAGGTGGCACTTCAACATGCAGACCGCTTGGACGTTGGCTCTGTACTTACTGGAAGTGGTAAGGTTTGTTTCTGTTATGTTGTACTAGTAAGTACAATCTCAGTACATTTTTCCACCAGTTTAAATACGTTAAATGTTAATGTACTTCAGCATTGCAGATATGCACCACTAGATTTTGTTTCAGCCTTACCTCTTCTAGTAAGTACAATTTTAGTATAACATGACAGAAACAGGTCTTACCACATTTTCTGTCATGTTGTACTAGATCTGTACTTACTAGAAGAGGTAAGGTTTGTTTCTTTCTGTCATGTTAAACTAAATCTATACTCATTAAATGTGGTAAGACCTGTTTCTGTCACGTTATACTAGATCTGTACTTACTAGAAGAGGTAAGGTTTGTTTCTTTCTGTCATGTTAAACTAGATCTATACTCATTAAATGTGGTAAGAACTGTTTCTGTCATGTTATACTAGATCTGTACTTACTAGAAGAGGTAAGGTTTGTTTCTTTCTGTCATGTTAAACTAGATCTATACTCATTAAATGTGGTAAGACCTGTTTCTGTCATGTTGTACTAGATCTGTACTTACTAGAAGAGGTAAGGCTCGTTTCTTTCTGTCATGTTAAACTAGATCTATACTCATTAAATGTGGTAAGACCTGTTTCTGTCATGTTGTACTAGATCTGTACTAACTAGAAGAGGTAAGGTTTGTTTCTTTCTGTCATGTTAAACTAGATCTATACTCATTAAATGTGGTAAGACCTGTTTCTGTCATGTTGTACTAGATCTGTACTTACTAGAAGAGGTAAGGCTCGTTTCTTTCTGTCATGTTAAACTAGATCTATACTCATTAAATGTGGTAAGACCTGTTTCTGTCATGTTGTACTAGATCTGTACTTACTAGAAGAGGTAAGGCTCGTTTCTTTCTGTCATGTTAAACTAGATCTATACTCATTAAATGTGGTAAGACCTGTTTCTGTCATGTTATACTAGATCTGTACTTACTAGAAGAGGTAAGGTTTGTTTCTTTCTGTCATGTTAAACTAGATCTATACTCATTAAATGTGGTAAGACCTGTTTCTGTCATGTTATACTAGATCTGTACTTACTAGAAGAGGTAAGGTTTGTTTCTTTCTGTCATGTGGCAGGGAATCTATACTTACAGAAAGTGATAAGGTTTGTTTCTTTCTATCATGTAATACTGGATCTATAGTTACTGGAAGCTCTAAGATTAGTTGTTTCCTTTTATGTTATCTTTGATGCTGGACCAGTTCATAATAGAAATGATAATGTTCCTTACTGTAATGTTAATCTGCATATAAGATCTGTATTTAATGTATGTAATAACAATTTTCTCTTTTGTAGTTCTGAGTTTTCCATTTGATCTGTGCATTTTTTAAAAGAAAATTTATATAATGAGTGTATTTAATTTCAAACTTTATAATTCTAAATATAAAATTATGCTTTCTTTGGTATGCTCTGATTATTAAAGATGTTCTTAATGTTAACAGCTTTGTTGAAAGCTATTTAAATTGATAGGTAATTACAACTGGTTTTACTCTGTTTATCAGATACTGGAGAATCTGTCAGCTGTGATGATGAAACAACAGAATTTTCAGACTGTAGCTCCTCAGATTGTCAAGATGACAGAAATAACAACCAGCATTCTACACTTGAGGTTACTGTACCACCTTCAAAAGCCCCTTGCCGTTCACACCCTCAGTCATCTTATATAGGTTCTCCAACACAAGCATTTCCAACTGAGCTCTGCTCACCATTAGTCACAACCCAAAGAAATCCTTGCCTTTTTGTTTCACCTCAAACCTTAACATGTCAGGACCTACAAGCACCAACAGGCACAGCAGAAGAAAGTCTGGAATCTTCTACTTCAAGAAGGAACTTCACTCATCACATAAAACAATCACCAAATATTGAAAACAAGAATCCTGATACATCAGTACCTACAGCCCCAGCAGGTTTTGGACTTTTCAGTACGACGAGGACTTTAACTGAACAAACCACGCAACCTCCAGTATTCAGAGCCCCAGCAGACTCTGGACCTTTCCATCCAACAAGGACTTTAACTGAACAAACCCCACAATCTCCAGCATCCAGAACTCCAGCAGACTCTGGACCTTTCAGTCCAACAAAGACTCTAACACAACAGGCTTCACAATCTTCAATATCCAGAGCTCTAACAGACACTGGACCTTTAAGTCCAACAAGGACTTTAACTGAACAAACCACACAGTCTTCAGTATCCAGAGCCCCAGAAGACTTTGGACCTTTCAGTCCAAAAAGGATTTTAACTGAACAAGCACAACAAACACTTGTATACACAGCTTCAACAGGCTCTGAAATTTTCAGTCCAGTGAAGAACTTAACTCAACATGCACCACAGTCTTCAGTATCGACAGGTCCTGAACCTTTTGTTCCAATAAGGACTGTAGTACAGTATCCAGTACAATCTCCACAGTTTAAAAATGTGATGACTTATAAACCTATGGCAAGAACAGAACATCCACAGTTGCCAGCAACGGTGAACCCAGCACAAGTATGTCTTGCTTCCTCTGTTACAACAAAGACTGTGTTGCCACAAACCCATAATTTGTTAGCTTCATCATTTATAGAACACAGTGGCAATAATCAGAGTTTTGGACTTCATCAGACAAGAATCTCTGGCCAAGTAGAATGTTCCAACGCTCTTATGGGTACCAAAGCTATCACTTCACTCCGTCAACCACAACCTTATGTAAACACCAGGAATACTCAGGTTCTTTTACAGCCTCCACATCCAACTATTTCCCACAATGTAGCTAATAGCTCATGGATTGGTTTCCAGAACACTGCTAGATCTTACAACATGAATCTTAGGCAAGGTCAGCCTAGTCATGGTCATTTCAATAGGACAGCTATACAAAGAGAAATAAGGTCTCAGCCATTATATAGAGGCATAGCCACATGTCAGATGCTAACGAGAAGCACATGGACACCATCTCAAGTGAGTTCTGTTTTCTTATACTGAAACATAATGTTTTGCTATTCATAGTGCAGCCATTCATCACCAGAAGTCCTTATCAAAATGAACATAGTACAGCAATTTGAGCAAGCAGTTCAAGACACTTTTGAAAATCAAGCAGAGCATTAGATTTCAAAAGTTGGAACTTTTGCTGGACAAGTTGCTAAGAAACACGTAAATTGTGTACTGTTATTAACAAAATTCTTGTCCTTGAACTCAAAAAAATAATAATGTTGGTTAAAATTGAAAGAATGGTTAGGTGTAGAAGTTTATTTTTCTAATCCAATGTAAAAATTTTCTTACATGATTTTTTTTTTTCAGCAACACTACTTAACATCAGGTGGTCAACCTGGTGCATACCAGTGGCCACAGTGTTACAGCAGTGGTTTCACACCAGCAAGATCAGTATTGGTTGGACCTTCTTCTGGACATTATCCTCAATCTTTTTATCACCCAGTGTGGCAGGATAAACAGCCACTGGTACACACAGGTGATGGTTCTGGTCAAAATTGTGGTACATCTGAAGGATTGTCAAAGCTGGGTAATCAGCAGTCCCATTCACCAGGCTACAACTACACTTGTGATCCAAATGAACACTTTGTTGGCAGGTAAGGTTGTTGGAAATCAATGTAAAACAGTTGTGTAGATGGTAACAAATTACCTAAAGTTGGTCTTTGGTTAAAGAATCAATAAAAGAAATAAATGAATAATAAGTTGAACAGTTGCTAAGTTTTTTTACATTTTTCTATTCGAAGATGTTTCGCTAATGCTCTTTGTCAGATGATCTAGTTTAGAAACTAAAGTTTCACACCCTTCCTCTTTCCAACCCTTAACTGTTACTTACACTTCTTGCTTACCTTAATGATGCTACTGCCCCATCATTAGCATCAATATCACTGATTATCTAGTGGATTTAGGTCCAATAGAAGCTTTACTGTTCAAGTTCTTTTATTGCTGACATTCCTTCATTGGTGATCAATGGCTGCTTTGGATTCTGTCAGAAGGATTCATTGTCCTGTGTCTTTCCCCACATCCTACGTCTCTTTCTTTCCTGTAAATCTGGTAACCAGTTAGCACCTGTTCATCGTCCTGTGTCTTTCCCCACATCCTACGTCTCTTTCTTTCCTGTAAATCTGGTAACCAGCTAGCACCTGTTCATTGTCCTGTGTCTTTCCCCACATCCTATGTCTCTTTCTTTCCTGTAAATCTGGTAACCAGCTAGCACCTGTTCATTGTCCTGTGTCTCTCCCCACATCCTACGTCTCTTTCTTTCCTGTAAAACTGGTAACCAGCTAGCACCTGTTCATTGTCCTGTGTCTTTCCCCACATCCTACGTCTCTTTCTTTCCTGTAAATCTGGTAACCAGCTAGCACCTGTTCATTGTCCTGTGTCTTTCCCCACATCCTACGTCTCTTTCTTTCCTGTAAATCTGGTAACCAGCTAGCACCTGTTGGAAGCAATTGGGAATTGCCATTGAACCTGTCCTCCATCTATTCTTGCTTTTACATTGTATATTGGTAGTTAGTAATTGATTAATCTTGTCTCAACTACTCCATTTCCCTGCCCTGGTTCACCATGGAGATTTTTCTCACACTGAAGGTTGTGAATAATAAAAATGGATATCTCCAGTGCCTACCTACATATACCAGTATCACACCAGTCTTGTCCTTATCTTTGCTTTGTCCATCTTAGAGTGGTTTATCAATTTTGAGCACTCCCTTCAGCACCTTACTTATTTTGCCAAATAGTCTGAGCATTTGTTTGGCATCTCCATGTTCAGGAGCTGCAATTTCATTATTACATATACAACTGGCTTCATATGGCTTATTCTGAACAGGAATCAACTAGTTATACTAGATAACTCCTTTCAATGACAGGTTGAATAGGCCCATTAATCAAACCAGAGAAGTCATTCTTCAGACCCACTCAATATCTTGTTCATTTGGGGATCTTTATTTACACTTATATAAGTTAGCCCAGCCTTCTTCATTACACTTTCGCTCAATGAAACAGTCATTTTGCCATACTCTCTTGGCTCAGTCACTTAATGCTTGTGAGATTCTATTGCTTTTGGGGATCTGGTTATTAAGGACATCACTGGACATTCTTGGTTGTCCTTTCTGTGGACACTTCACAATTAATAGAACTTTGTTTGGGATTCCTGTTCCATCCCATTTCTCTTCCCTTTTCCCTGTGGGACAATATACTCTGGTGGCTAGACAAATCCCATATTTTGGAGGGCATACCATTTCCACCCCTGTATTCAGATTTACATCTTTTGAAGAGGGCACCCAATCCAGAAATCTCTTGGGGGGGGGATGTTGGATCTCTTAAATTGGGTCTAAACAAAGCACATTGAATTAATCTTATTCTGTGTCATGTAACAGATGCTTTCAATCTTGTCACAGATCATCTTTTGTGCCTAGACCAGCTATATCTCACAGTGAGGGCATTAGATTCCATAGGTTTCAGGGATCTTTGCCATTGGTAGGGTTTTCCCCATGTGGAAGCCTTTTGCTACCTCTCTTTTGGTTGCCTGTACTTTATCCCCAGGCTCTGGCAGGCAATGTCAGAACTGATCATACAGATATCTTTATGTGTACCCACCCTCCGATTACTTTGAGTAATTTCTGTCATCCACTTCACTCCTTATTGGGTCCTCCTGATTGCTCTTTAGCCAGCTCAGTCTCAGTTACAATGACTGTTCCTTTCTCCTCCTGTCCCTCTTTCACTTTCTTCATCAACCTCAGTCATGTGCCCCACATTTCACTCTTCGTGTCCTTTGTCTTCATGCCTGGCTTTTCTCCAGCTGTTGGTGATGAGTTCTGGTTTCACAAGTGGAAGGTATTTTACAATTGGTCTACAACTAATAGTTTTCTGCTGACCAGCCTACTGTGGCTTATGTGGTGGAATTTCTTACCAGGCTCTTTGACCACTGGCCTTTGAACTTCTTGCTTTTGGAATGTCAGGCTGCTTTATCTCATACATTTTGTTTATCCTGACACTATAAAGTTTTTACTTCCCCTGTCTAAATTTACCATGTTTGTGTGTTCCTTTTGGACACATCACCCTCCCAGGCAGCCTACACTTCCAGGTTGGGATATTAATGTGATCCTCCATTTGAATTACTTTCATTCTGTTTCATGTTTCATCATTCTTTTAAAATGTATTTCTTTATTCTCTTATCCTGATGGTCACATCTGTTTGCTGTAGATATTTCACTTACCCTTCATCATCCTACCTATCTTCTTTATCCAGATCATTTCTTTCTCCTGAAGACCTCAGGAAGGTGGTTCCTAATTTTTTCCTGTCTCCCTTCCTTCTATTTCCCATTTTTACACTCCACTGAATCTGGATAAGCTTCTGTGCCCAGTAAGGGTACTTCATTTATTATATTGCCTGTACTGCTTCATTCCAGGGTGTACCTTCCAAACTCTCTATACCCTAGCAGTTCTTAACCTTTCATGATCTTTCACTTTTTACCCTTACCAGTTTGTCTATCATTTAGTTTGATTAGCTTTTTCCTCCAGAATTTGTTTCTGGTGTCCTCCCATCAAATATGACACCTCACCTTTTCCCTTGCTTCTCATCTTTGTTGTCTACTGGAGGAGATTCTGTGATCCAGCATGCTGACCAAATCCAGTGCATTCATTGCCCACTATCTCCATCGTATAGTGATTTCCTCTTCATCAGAGTTTCATCTACCACCTGTACCCATTCATTAGATTTTGATTGGTATGTTTCTATTCATACTTTCTTTTCTTTTCACTGGCCTTCTCATCACTCATCATTAATTGAAACCTGGTCTTTAGCAAGTGATGCTTCATCAGTTATTCTTTAACTTGAAATCTGAACTGTACAGCCATGATGATTTGCACTTTATTTCCATGGCTCACCATTGAGATGGGGTATTCCTCAATGCTCACTTATAGGTTCATGATCTTGTGATATTTTGCTTCATAGGCATGCCTGTCCCAGGCCAGTACCACCTATGGACTGTTCATGATCTTGTGATATTTTGCTTCATAGGCATGCCTGTCCCAGGCCAGTACCACCTATGGACTGTTCATGATCTTGTGATATTTTGCTTCATAGGCATGCCTGTCCCAGGCCAGTACCATCTATGGACTGTTCAGGTAAAATAGAAAGGGTTTATTTCTCATTCCTACATTGCCTAGAATAAATAACTCAGTATGATCTGCTTTTCAAAATAAGGTTTCTTAGTCACCCGCTGCACTGTCTCGGGTGTTGACATTCCTCTGGACTCTCCTCTGCATTAACACCCTCCTTTCTAAGAGTGTAGTGTGGGAGTCATTAACACTTTCTAGTTCCAAGCCACTGTGGTGGTTGACCATGAAAGTACCCTGTTGAATGAGTTCCTCACAATAATCATTCAGTTACAGGATAGGACAGTGGTGTTCTGTAGGTGTAAATGACATGATATTTTCCTTTTTTTGATAAATAATGACAATTGGAGGAAGACATCAAAATGCATTTCACCCCTTCAGTTGGGAGCCCTTATTCTACCTCACAGGGATGTCAATACCTTATGGGCTGGCTTTGGATTCAGAGTGAACTAATCAACATAAGTCCTCACTAGATTTTGGGTTGTCTATCTTCCTCTCTTGATTTCCTCTTCCTATGTTGTGTGTCACAGAAGAGGTTCATGGGATTGCTCCAGTTCTCCTTGGCTTTCACTTCCTCTGTCCTCTTGCAAGGATATTGCCAATTATGTGGTCCTGGCCTGTTGGTTAGAGGGAGTTAATTGCACATGATAGACATCCTTTTGAAACTGGATGTCAGGTTCTCAGATCAATAGCTGAGAATAATCCCAGGTATAACACTGGTATGATCCTTACACAGATATCAGTACCACGTGGGTAGATTTTGGATTTAGTTGACTTACCAAGTACAGTCTGATATGCCCTAGCTGCTTTATGCCTAGGAGTCCATCCTTTGTTTACCCATCTTTCTCATTACAGGATTGAGTTACAGTATATTTCTATGGTTAAGATCATCTTCCTGCCACATTCTCTCCCACTTGGATGCACTCCTCACATTTTCTGCCCTTATCTCTCTCACATTCCACAGTTGGGCAAAGACTATATCTGACTCTTCTAATTTTTGAATCTGATTCTCTCACTTCCATGGGTATCATATAGATGTTTTAGGAGGATACTTCTATCATTCCCTTGCATCTGGTCTCTCCTCTGTATGAATGTGTGATTCTAGCTAGTCTTGTGAGATGGGGTAACTACAGTATTAGAAGGTATAATATTTTTATACATTTGTACATTTCACCATTTCTCTGTCAAACTTCAAAGTGATAGCTTGGTCCAGAAAAAATGTAGAGGCAGCCATTCAAGTTCCATGAGCATGTCATGCTTTATTGGATATGCAGTGATGCATGATGAGGAGAGAAGGCTTGTGGCATACATAAAAAGTTTGCATATAGAGGGCAGCACTGATATAAAATAACTAATCTTGTGAGAGCATGTAAGTACTTATTGGAAATATATTTTCAGTATAGGAAAGTTATAACTTTTATTCCTGTAAGTTTATGTGACCCATACAGTTTTAATTTTACCCCTGTAAGCTGATTTGACATGTATAGATAGGAAAGTTAAGATTTAAATTATTTTTGCATTATTCCATTTCTGAATGCTATATACAGTGGAGCCCCATTAAGCCGCGTACCAGTAAACCTTGAAATCGCTTAAGCCGCTATAGCATGTCTTGTGAGCGAGGATTATTGCGGCTCACCGCTACTTTAAGAACGTGTAAAAACGCGGCTTACGAATTTAATCCTGGCTTTATAACTTCAATGGGATATTTAAAAAGGATTTGCTTTAATTTGGGAAATAAATAAAATATATTACAATATAAATCGACTGTTAATCTACCTTATCCGCTCTCTATGTCAGCTTTATGGAAGCCGCCATTGTTACCAAATCACACCTCTCCATACATTAAAGTTAATCCGCGGTAAATCCGTGAAAAAAGTGATCAATAATTAAAGTATTATTTTTAATTTGATAATCCGATATAATGATCACGCAATGGCCGGATGAGGCTCCTCAGCGGAGCTGTTGGCGACTTTCGGCTTTTCAGTCACAAAGGTTTAAGCCGCAGTTAAGCAGGTTGACCCCCCAAATACCGCGGCTTAACGGCACTACACTGTATTTAACAGTTTTATACCATGAATATTAGGTTTTTGTTTTTGATAAACAAAATACAAGTTTTCCCCGTACTTAAGAGTTACATAGCTTTATGTTTCTCCGTATATTTGGACTGATACTAAGCCCATGTTTAAAGTTGGAAAGTTTGTGAATTGTTACAAAAAGCAGATAATATGAATTATGAAACAGATGGTTTTACTTCTAGTATAAAAAGGTTTTCCAAGATGTCTACATCTTTCTTCAATAATTCTTCAGTCTATAAGCTTTATTTCGACTGTGCAAGTGAAGAAAGAGTTTTTATGAACCACGGAGACAGAACAAGCAAAAGTACAAAAAATAGATGTATGTGAAGTTAGAGATGTATAATACAGATAGCCCACACATAGCATTGTGCAAAACCCAACAAATAATTTAAAAGCCCATTCGATACTAAAACAAATAATAATGGAGTTGCACAGATTTTGATAATTACTAAATCAAAACTCACAATGTGAAGAGTTACGCTAAATAAAATACAAACAGGCACGTATATTAGGATATCCATTGTTACAGCTATCAGTAAAAACTGTTAAATTCTTGAAAACACCAAAACTTGTTTCATTTATTTCAGTGATGAAATACAAACAAAGCAAAATTCTGAAGAAAAGACACTTGAGAAAAATATGCAAGAAGACGAACAAGGTGGGTCATGTTGGTGGTGTATACATGTACTTACTTTTACTCATAAAAACTCAGAGATGCAGCTTAAGATACAGGGATCAAGAAATGTTTGTTAAATAATTGGTGAGTTTTCATGTACCTCTCACTACATAGTTTATTTTATCACTTAACCCTATAGATTTCAAAAGTTTTTTATAAACAGAATTTAATCCAACAACTATTTCTGCTAAGTTTAATATTTATGATGTCATGCATTATTGAAGAATCAACAAATCTTTTATTCTTTCAGTACAGGGAGCTTTATTTAAGAGAACATCACATCTCAACCAGTCTATGTCGTGCATTGTCAAACATTTTAAATTTAATTTAACCTGTGCTTAAAAACAAACAATTTAGTAAACGTACGAGAAACACAACTCTTTCATAAGTGTAGGAAGTTTTTGACATGTAATTAATACTCATAAGTTTTAGTTTAATAGTA
Source organism: Tachypleus tridentatus (assembly GCF_004210375.1). Classification (NCBI taxonomy): domain Eukaryota; kingdom Metazoa; phylum Arthropoda; class Merostomata; order Xiphosura; family Limulidae; genus Tachypleus; species Tachypleus tridentatus. The sequence goes on along the minus strand of NC_134833.1, from coordinate 152,854,736 downwards.
TAGTAAGTCCAGTATGTGTGTGTGTGTGATTTGTGAGAAGTTTGTATTTGCTGTTTTTAATACATCACTAATATATATATATATATATATATATATATATGTGTGTGTGTGTATAACATACTATTAACACACACAGTCAACAATTTTAATTTTCTGAAAGCATGCTAATTATAGTATAACACACTGATAATACTCAATCAAAATGTTTATTTTGTAACTGGTTTGTCACACTTTCAACAGTTTGACAGCAACTCTTGCGTCATGTCATTCTGTAACTATACAGATTTTACTTTAGAGAGTACGGGTGTTATGCTCCTATAGTTACATATAAAAAATGTTTTCTCTTTCCAGAACATTCTGAAGAGGAAGATTTGGTAAGAACTGAAGTGTATTTTACTAATTTATATAAATTTATATATCATTTTACACATCTTACCAAAATATTTGTATTTTCTTATATAAAAATAGTTCTTCAAAAGGTGTAATTATGGGTGTAACATAATAGATCAAAATTTATTTGTTACATGTTATAAATAAATACATAATAAGTCTTTATCGTTTCAAGCTACACTATTATTTATTTCAAAGTGAGTCAGGCATACTGTGTCAAGTGAATATTAAAACCAAGCTCTGAGTTTTATTATGTACTGCTACATGAATGTCAGAATCAAACTACCAGTTATATTATACACCTAAGGCTGTTGATATATATTAGAATATTTTATTCTTTTACAAAAAATCATAAATTAATTTCAAACATTATTCAAGTGTTGCTATGTAAGTAATAAAATACTGACTCAGCTGCTTATGCTACACGTAAAATGCTCCTCGTGTGTTTTTATTTGTATGTTATGTAACTTGGATACGACTTTTTTTATGACAGTATTGTCCTACATTTTTATGACAGTATTGTCCTACATTTTTATGACAGTATTGTCCTACATTTTTTATGACAGTATTGTCCTACATTTTTTATGACAGTATTGTCCTACATTTTTTATGACAGTATTGCCCGACATTTCACATTCAGGGTCTGAAATCAGAAAGTGTATGTAATGTTCTCTTTCTTAACACATTATTTTATATAGGAAGGAGCCAGGGTGAAGTTTGTTCATTTTGGAGTTGTTTGATGTGAGGAAAGCTTCGTATAACAGTAATATACTGTCCGTATGTTTTCCTTTTCACATTTGTATACAATGTTTGTTTTTTAATAAAATATTTTTTTTACAATATTTCTGTATTCTTTTAACTGCCAACCTGAGATATCCATCACATTGAGTGTGACAGCTTATGTAGTTGTGAGCCTGGTGGTTAGGGTACTCAACTTACAATCTTAAGGTCCAAGGTTTAATCTCCACCACTAAACATGCTTATTCTACATAGCTACTGACTGAACTAGCCACCCGAATGTAAAAACTCTTGGGTTACAAAATTACTGCCTGACCCATAATTCAATGGGACTAAAGTCAAAATGGAAAAACAAACAAAAAATATAGTTGCACACAAACAAGCTTTACTTTACAAATATAACTCTGAATAACTACCACAGGTACACACAGTAAACTTCATTTTAAATGCAAAGTTTACTTTAAACTTTATCAATAAAGCTAAATAGTGACACTTAAACAATGTCCCCCTTCCCCCCAAAATCAGGAATATGACACAGGTCATCAAACCCTTATAGGTAGAGTTGTCTCCGGTAGCAACAATGTACTGCTTACAGTCAACTTGATCCCAAATTACTGTCATTAAATAGTGGGTAAAGTAAGAAATGCCAAATTTACAATACTAAAATAAGACAGCTGAGAGGTACAATTGTTCTCACTAAGTGTATATGTGCAATAGAAAAGTTTTAACCAACAGCTTATTTCTATATACTGTGTATATTGCTAATAAAGTATTTTTTCCATCAGCTAAGGGTGTAGTAGTGTATCTATAAAGTCTTTCTGATGCACTACAAGTTCACATACTGTATTTACACAGGGTTCTACCTGCCAATCACTTGACCAGATTTGTGCAGATTGGAAGGGTATCACGTAAAGTGGCCCTGCCATGGCCAGGTAGTTAAGGCACTCAACTCGTAATCTGAGGGTCGCAGGTTTGAATCCCCATCGCACCAAACATGCTCGCTCTTTCAGCCTTGAGGGCATCATAATGTGACGGTCAATCCCGCTATTCATTGGTAAAAGAGTAGCCTAAGAGTTGGTGGTAATGATTAGCTGCCTTCCCTCTAGTCTTACACTGCTAAATTAGGGACGGCTAGCACAGATAGCTCTCATGTAGCTTTGCACAAAATTCAAAACAAACCAAACTCATCTAAAAGTGATACTTTAGAAGTTTTCATTTGTTGAAAATATGTCATCCACATCTCTTTTGTTTCAATAGAGTATTATCTCCTCTCACACAAATCTATCTTAATCTTCTTTTTGTCTTTTATAAGCATTACTGAAAACACACTAGTCTATATATTCACAATTTTATGCCAGTATTAAACATGTACAGATCATGTGATTACTCTGCACCAATAGTATTGTTCCACCCATATTGGTGCAGTTAGCTCCCTCTGCTGCTTAATATTTTCTTTGTGGATAGGCATTGCATCATTCAGATGTTTTTCCTGTTTAAGTTTCTTTGCCATATAATTTTTATTCATTTATTTTTTCTTGACATCATAACGGTTTCTGTTTGCATCTAATTATTTTAATTTTCTTTTATTTGGGAACAAAAAAGAAAATTAAAATAATTAAATACATTAAAAATGGAAGTTTCCATTACACTTGAGAATGCTACTGGTACCACTTCCCAGGACTTTGGTTTGACTTCATATGCAGAAAAGGTACAGGTCTTAATCTGCAGGGTGCTTCCCAGTGGCATGTCTATAGAATTATAATACTTCAAACCTGGGTTTTATATCTGTGGTGGATATTACTCCATTTTTAATTGTTTGCTGGGGGAACATGTTGGCAAAAGAAACTGGACAAATTTGACAGTTTAACTTCTCTCACTTATGTTACGTACAACCTATGTATGACAACAGTTAATCTGCAGGGAGAAATATTCAAAAGTTTGGCCAGCAACAACTTCTTTTCAATCTGACATATTTTTAAGAAAGAATACAATCAAGGAGAAGACAATCTGAAATATCGTTTTCCATCACCTCCTGACTTTGATCAGTCAGTCTACATTTCTTTAAAAGATTTTGCCTTCCACCCCATATTCAGCTTGATAATTGTGTATGTAGTATTTTATACATTTCCCATTTTGCTTTCCTTACTGGGTGAAATTCCTTGTTCTGAATATTATATTTTTACCCCTTTACCCAGAATTAGGGTTCATGTTCATAGATTTTTTGGTCCCACTACAATCAGTTGTTGGTATGCCACAACTTCCTTGATTATTGTACCAACATACTTTGGTGGACTATCACTCTTCATACCCACACTTTGATTCTTAACAATTAGATCCTCTACTTCTTGTTGGGGTTTGAATCTCTGAGCAACTGTTCATTTTAATCAGACTCAATTCTTAGGAATTTGCATTTCCCTATTTATATTACTTGTCTTCTCTCCAATTATTGTCAGAGGCTTTTTGTTGCTGGTCTAAATTTTTTTCAGTTGAACTTGGGTCCCTCCATTGGCCCACTATGATAGTTTTGTCAGTATCTGTCCTTTCTCTTAATATCTGGTTCATAAGCTGTTGTAACTTGTTGGAGAGAGATGTATTAATTGTAGTACCATATTTAGAGGTTTCTTTATTCCTTGGTATCCAGGATTGATGTGGCTAGATCACATTTTTTTTGTCTTCTCTGGCCCCATATTTATTTCACCCTCTCTCTACCTCTGAGGAGTCATCCATCCTTGTCTTCCTCTCAACATTCCCAACCTCTTGCTTGTTATTCCCACACCAGATTGACTGATGCCAGCAACATAGGTAACATTATATAGGTTTCTAGACTGGTAGGAGCCATATTCCTCTACTTTTGCTGTGTGATGGCATTTTACAACAGATTTAAGGGTGCTACAAGTTCTGTCAGGGGTCTCTGCCTTCAATTTCGATCCCTACCTCCCCTTTAACATTCTCCTATCTCTTTCCCTCCCTCACAGGATCCTACATCCCTTGGCCATCTCACCAAGAGCAACCACCACCTGTTTTGCAGAGAGACTATCAAATGGGTGTGCCCTGTACAACTGAGGTATTACTTCTCTCTCATGAAGATCCCCAAAAATATAGATTTATCATTGATCTATCTCAGTTGAATTTGTTTCTGGATCCCTTCCTTCACCTCACTATAAAGTCTCATCTCACACTTTCGTTGGTGTTTATTCCAGGACTATGAATGACTTAATTTGATGTGAATGATGTCTTTCTTCACATTCCAGTTGCTCCCAAGTCATATTGTTATATTCATTTCGTCCACAAGGGTCAGGTGTTCCAGTTGATGGCCATGCCTTTTGGACCATCCTTGGCTTATTTTGTGTTTTTTGAAGGGAACAAACTTTTTCCAAATATCTTCACTGGATAGGTGTTAGTGTTCTTGCTTGCTTCTTCCTTTTCACAATCTAGAAACCACATTTATCTACTCCTCCAAGTAGCAGGATAGGTGGGACTCCTGATAAAGGTTGAGAAATCCATTCTTACCACCAATAATACCTTGCTCGTTTGCAGTTTTTCTTCAATTCATATCTCAGTTGAGTCCCGCCTTCTCCTCTTTGTTTCTGTGATATGGAGCAAGTAGTCCATTAGGCTTCTGTCTATTTTGGGAATGTGGGCTTCCTTGAAAGTTCTTATTCCCATGGGTTGAGCTCATATGCATTCCTCTCAGTTGATACTCCTTGATTAATGGAACTTCTACTTGGATCCATTGGATCATCCTGTTCCCCTTCCTGGCTTGTGGATTAGACAGGGACCAGACCACTTTACAAGGTTGAGGTACTTACATTAATTCTCAGGACAGTTCCAGAGTCTGGTTAGTTGAAGAGTATTCACATCAACATTCTCAAACTTATGGCTGTTCATCAAGCATTTTCCCACTTCCTTCTTCTCCTGCAGGGAAGAGTGGTTATAGTACACTCCAACAAATGCAAAGTAGTCACTTATAATCACCAAGGAAGGGGACATGAATTTTTTTCTTGGCCCAAAGTCACTATATGGTGGTCTTAGCTTGCCATATTCCTGACACCCTGATTCTAGTTGCAACTTATCTTGACCCAAGATTATTCCTACAGACTTTTCCATCAACCCACAGGGTTTTTTGGTGAATTTTCACTCAGCACAGGTCTCTACATAGATACTTTTGCCACCCACTGGAACAATAAATTCCCTTCCTTTTCATTTCCTGTTCTACACCCACTATCTTTGGGAATGTATAGATTTAATGAAAATTGGAGTAGTAATCACATCTGTGTCTTACCCTTCTATTTGACTTACCCTCAGAGTTCTATTTGTAATCCAAACCCCTACGTTTTGTTTGGAATAATCATGGTTCTAAATATTTGCACAGCCTCCCATACTCTTACCTCTGTCTTGGTCTGCTCTGTTAACTTCAATCCTGATGTCTCCATCCTCACACATGGCTTGTGTCAAGTCCGTCATCTCAATCCAAGGACTGACGTCTTTTCAAATCCATGTAACCTTTTCCATTCTTTTTACCAGAGGGGATGGTCTCATTGATGTGATTTCCATTCTTCCAGGCCTTATTTTTCCCAATTGTTCATGTGGTTAACAAAGGCTTGTCCACTTAAACTGTGCCTAGGTATCAGATGGCCTAGTTTAACACTTTTTGTTTCTCCAAGTTTCATCTCCCCTCCTTTTGTGTCATGTATCCTTCATGCTCCTTTGAATTGCTGAATTGGAATCTTCCTGTTGTCCTTTAAACCTTTGTCTACATATTAAATATACCATCTCTCCCTCACTTGTAGACATTGTCCATTAGACAGTTATGCCATTAATATTACCTGCATCCTCTACTATTCCACTTACATCATTTTGTGTGCAGACCAGCCCTTCCTTCCCAAGACCTTTGTTGCCCATGAAGCCTATTTGGCTTTTACACCCCTCTCTTTACCTTCAATCTCCCATTCTAATCTAGATCAGTTTATTTGACTCGCTCCTTATGGTGCTATGTGGCACTTATTAACTCCTTTCAGGGCTCATGTTCCTGACTATTCCTTCCTTGGAATCCATCTGTTTCCTGTAATTTATACCCTTTCAGACTAATTGTTGGGTAGTGTTTCTTCTCATCAGTTTTGTCATGTCGCCATGTCTTTGGATTCTTGCTTCTGCTCTTTGTAGTAGATCATCCAGACTGGAATGGGGACTACTCACAACACCTCCTGATAATACTAGATTTGGAGTGACGCTGCCCTGTTCCTATAGTTTTGTACAGTAGAGGCTCCCCTTTTCATTTGGTTCTTTCCCTGACCCTGTAGTTTGGAGAACTTTGTATGCCTCATAATACTAGCAACAAGACATACCTACTCTGTTCCTACTGTAATTCAGAATGTCGCTTACCTGCATTTACAGTTGGGTTAGTTTAGACTTCTGCTGTTAACACTGGTTATAGATACTGCTCGGTTCCTATGGTTAAATTGGGACAATGATGCTACCCCATAATGCCAAGTTTGGTTTGTTGTATTTCTTGCTCTTTAGCTGGTTGTGGCTGCATGCCAAATTCCTCTGTGTAATTCTGGTTGCTTGTTGTATATATGTAAAATGGCTCGTTTGGGTTGAGAAAGTTTTTTTACATAGAGGAGTGAACAATGTTTTGATCTTCTTCTGTCATTGTCAGGTTCACAAAGAAAGAGAGAGGTAACTGACCAGAAGCTGACCACATGTTTGAAAGGGGTTGCGTAACTGAGTGTCGGAATGTAGAAGGTGGGCTTAGATGTTTGAATATATAATTGTATATTTATTTTATTATATTATTTTTTAATATAGATATAAAGGTGTTCCTTTGTATTGGTTTATTTTGGGCTTAAGTTGTTGTATAAGTAAGGCTTCTTAAATTTCGCATTTGTTTATGTTTGTTTCTTTATGGAGTGTTTGCTATGGTTATGTTGTGTTTATTTGACTTGCAGTGTTCGAAAACACGTGAAGGTGACTTTTATGTTCTTTAAATCTGGTTTCTCCAATATAGAAGTTGTGGCAGTTATCACATTATATTTTATAAATAATGTTGGTGTGGTGTTTGTCAGTGTAGTTTTTACACAGTATAGACCTCAGTTTTGTGCCTGGTTTTTGAATAAATTTGGTATTAACTGGAATGTCATATTTTGTTACTAGTTTTTGCTAAATGTTGGTTATTTGTCTGCTGATATTGGGAATATATGATATACAGCAGTATATGGTTTCGTGATTTTTTGATTCGTGAGATATATTTACTTTTGTTAGTTGATTTTGCTTTCTGTCTAAGTGTGTGCATGTAACGTTTTCTACAGAGTGTGGAGGAAACTTACTGATGTTGATGAAGTATTGTTTTATTTTGTCTTATTCATCGTTAATTTTATCTGGTGAACATAGTTTTAAGGCTGTGTTTATTTGGTTTCTTAGTATGTTGAGTTTTTGTTTTGTTTCATGTGCTGAGTCCCAAGGAATGTATAGTCCAGTATGGGTGATTTTTCGGTGGATTTCTGTTTTGAATTGTGTGTCGGTTCATGTAATTTTGAGGTTAAGAAATGATATTTGATTGCTTCCTTCTTGTTGGGATGTATAGTGTTAATGTGATTGAAAAAATTAAGTGTGTGTTCTGTAGATTTGAATCCTGCAATCGCGTCATCTACATATCTGTACCAGTATAGTGGTGGATGTAATGCTGTGTTAATTGCTTGTGTTTCAACTTGTGTCATAAAAATATTAGCTAGAACTGGTGATACTAGGTTGTTCATGCTTAGGCCATTTGTTTGTATATAGTTGTGGTTGTTGAACATGAAGTTTGTCTTTATCTTGGTGAATTCTATGAGGGTTGCTAATTGTTTGCTGGGAATGTCTGTAGTTGGGTTAGGGTCTCGGATATAGAGTTCTAAGGCTATCTTACAGGCTTCAGTGGTTGGAAGTTCTGTAAAGAGGGATATAACATCGAAACTCTATGCCATCTCCTTGGTCATCATGGTGAACAGGAAACAACTGTCCAGTGATTTAAAAAACCAAATTATTGTAAAATACAAATCTCGTGTGTTTCTTTCTGGTATTGCTACACAACTTAATGTGCCGAAATCTACTGTTCAAAGCATAATTGCCAAGTTTAAGCTTACAGGATCAACTGCTAACCTCCCTTGTTCCAGACACTTCATCAAAATTCCAGATCGAACCAAGAAGGTTCTCAGAGAAGTTAGTTGGAACCCTCATTTAACACGTAATGACATACAGAAACTGGGGTTGAAGTAAGCACCTCTACAGTTACGAACATGTTACGCTCTTCTAGGTTCAAAGCATGCCATCCTCGCAGAACTCCATATTTAAAGCCTGTTCATTTAGAAACATGATTGAGGTATGCAAGAAAGCATGTAGATAAACCCTTTACCTATTGGAAGAGTATTCTTTGGTCACAATGATGTTCGCAATATTTTCTGTAAGAAGGGGGAATGAAATCTTCCAAAGAACACTGTCCCTACAGTTAAACACAGAGGGGGTTCCTTCAGCTCTTCTGGTGTAAGCAGCCTTCACCGCGTCAACGGAATCATGTGAAAAGGAGAGTACGTTGATATATTAAGCACTTGTATCAAGAATGATGCTCAGAACTTGTGGCTTGGGTGCCACTGGATCTTCCAGCACAACAATGACCCTAAGAACACATCTAAATACGTGCAATCCTGGTTGCAGAGGAACCATATAAGCATTCTGGAGTGGCCATCACAGTCACCCAGTCTCAACCCAATTGAAAACGTTTGGCATGAGTTAAAGACCAGGGTTCATCAGTGTCATCTGAAAAACTTGCAAGAGTTGAAGGCATTCTGTAAAGAAGAATGGAAGAAAATACCAATCATGGAGGGCTACTTGGTTCAATCTCTCCTCATAATTCAACTGAAAGGCTACACAACTAACCATTAAAGTAGATACATGAACACCTTCTGCCCTTCCTATGTTTGGTTATAAAAAGAGTTTTTGTCGTTTGATTTACATAAAAATTTATGTAGATGTGTGTTATTTTAATATTTATAATATATTATACTTCTATTAGCCTACTTGTGATACATTTTAAGTTATGAGCAAAAAACCACTCAGGACACAGGGGTACAAACACTTTCTGTCGTAACTGTACGTACTGCTGGAAGAGCAGTGAATATAAACTATGTGCCAACCAACATGCTTTACAAAGAATCTGAATATTAACACAGACATTCTGGATACTTAGATCAATGATGTCAAAGATATGTCATCAACATGAGGGGTGGTACAGGAAACTGCAGCATGAGCCATCATAACAGATAAAAGTGTGATTTTAATAATTGTTTATCAATGAAAATGAACTATATATATTTTCATGTCACTTCGCTCTCACTCGGTAAAAACAAGAAAAAGATTGAGGGTACACAAGAAAGTGTGGATGATAAAGGGAAACTGATATGTTTGATGGTTTAAATGCTTTAGAAACCTCTGGTGAAAATTTGAAGGACAGATTTGCTGAAAGAGTACAAAGTGATTAAGGTTTGTTCTTTTTATACAAACAGTGATGCTACTATATTCACTGTGAAGAGACATGGCATCAAAGCTTTATGGACAAACCAGAACAAATCACAGCATTGTGCTTTGTAAAGTTAATTAGGACTTGAATCTGATCAAGTAATTTGAGGGTTTGAATGTTCTGGTTGAACATTGAAGACTTGCAGCAGCAACATTCTGCAAAGAGGCAACAGTCCTAGCTGCAAAATGTACATGTCTATCTACTGGTTTATATCAACATCTTACCACATTCTAAAAGCTGTGTCTTTGTCCAGATATCAATGTGATGTTCTACTAGAAGAGTGTTTACTTGTGTAGACCATGAGCACTTTCAGAGGAGGTTTCTTCACCATACAGGGACCATCTTAAGGGCCGAGAGGGAGAACGTGTAATTTTCACTGAACTTCAACTTGAGAAACATCTAGTATAATCACAAAACATTGCACCAGCTATCTGTTAAAATCTAGTTCAGGTACAATTCACAATATAAAGACTGCTCAGGCTTTCATTTATGACTATTTCCACATTCTTTGGAAAGGTAAATAGAGTCCATAAAGTGAACATTGTTTTCCACAGAGGGTATCGTAACGTAATTATTAAATAAAGTAAATTATAGTAAAACAAAAAGTGTTACTGCATTGTACATTGTAGTTTTTGCTGCATACTAATATATCTATACTGTTTGATTTTGAGCATAAAAACATTTTATACAAAATAGAGCTGATCCAATTATTTTATTTTATATACATTAAATCTATACATCCAAGGTGGTTGTCAGAATCCTCAAAGTACTCTGAAGACAGAAAACATTAAACATGACACATTCAATCACTTGAATTATTTTACATAGAGATTTAATTACTGCAAGGTGTTTTATGGAGGATTTTGACAGGAAAACAGAAAAACTGTACATAAACAAATGGTGATCTTCACCTTAGTTGTAGAGCTTACAGAACCTGACAAACATCATCTCCACTGCTTAATCTTGGGCATCCCCAATTCCATCAGCATTGATGGCAAACATGGCTTCTGCTTCTGGCAAACAAGGAGAATCATAGATTTTACAGATCCTGGTCTCCCCTCTGCCTTTCCGGAGATACAATCTGGAGATTTGAAAAAAGTATGAAATGTTATAATTGAGCTCAGGTTGAACTAAAGTATGACAATACAGTAGTTAATTACCAAAAATATACATATAATAATCAGAGGTTATGTCATCACTACATTCCTTCATGTAGAAACAACACAAGCCAGCATTGGTTTAACAGTTTTTATGAGTTGTTCAATTACTATAATACACCATGAAACAAGGTATGTTCATCAGTCGTCAACATGCGATTACATCACAAGCATCAAAATTTCTAATTCAAAAATCCTTGGTCTGGCTGAAGTAATAGAGCTAACATTACCTTGTTGTTGATGCATGGGCTATAATATTTCCTCCTATAGGTTTCTTTGGATCAGAAGAAAAAATAGCTGCCCCATCAACCTGTGCCACCACCTGGTTCGTGATCACCACAGCAACACCAAACTGAAAAGATACAACATTGTGCAATACAGAATAAATGACTGAATGTTTTTACTATCCAGCATATAATGATGTGATAATTCTAGTGTAGAGTTGTTTACATCAATGTAATATGTCATGAATATTTGCTAAACTAAAATTTTTTTTTTTTTTTTTTTATACAGGATTCACATAATAAAATTAAATAACAATAGAAGATTTTACCCTATTAGTTACTAACCTTGCTCACCAGAACTACAACATAAACAACCTGACAAACAAACACTAGTATGATCAACACCTTGCTAATCAAAACTACAATGTAATCAACCTGACAAACAAGCTAATATAATCAACCTTGCTCACCAGAACTACAACATAATCAACCTCACTGAACTTAATAAATACTAGTTGTGAACTTTACATACCTGGTGAAGAAATTGTTATATTACCACTTTTATATTTCAACAGTGATGTATATCTAATACTGTACTCAAGTATTTCCATACTTTTACTCATTTCTTAGTCATATAACCTTGGACCTTTCTTCAAAATGTGAAACTCAATTTTAAAGTGTAAAAACAACCTTTGAAAATGCAAGAATACTATAAAACTGTCAGTTAACTAAGCATGAAGATTCTGTATCAGATATGACAGAAAATAATTCCTTCCTACATTTGCTGCTGCTTCTAAAAATACAAAGTGAGTGAAAGAAATGGCTGCTGGCTTACCTCATCAGCTAAACGTAATAACATACGCAGAAACCTTGCAAGATGCATCTGTCGTGCCGACAGCTCTCCTCTCCCAGAGTAGTCAGTTCTGTAAAGTGCCGTAGCACTGTCCACAACTAATAAAGCATACCTGTAAAGATATAGGTTAAATATAAAAATTCACAACACCAGCTTAGAATTATTTCCTTGTTTATGAAAGAAAATGAAACTTAATTATGTTTTATCAAACTTTAACGTTTTTGTTTTTTTAATTCTTTAAAGGAATTTCAATTCTCCTACAAAACATTTAAGGTGTTACATAATAAGTTTGTCCAATATTTATCTGCAATATTACTGATTGTCCGCGAAGTTCTAAAGCATGTTGGCAATTATATTTCTGATATTTTGAACAAAAATTATATATTACACTAGTAGCGCAATACATTCTGTAAAAAAACAAATTCATTACAAATATTTTTGACACTGGATTATGTGACACATTAATATCACTTCATTTGATTCAGATGAGTATGACTGATGTAAAGCTTTCTGTAAGCTATAGTACCATATAGGCTTAACAGATATTGATACATCGTGTCTTGATCACAAAAAAAAATTAAACTGGTGAGTTTGAATTGTAATATTATGACTATAAGTTTGATACAATACATAAAACTACTTTCAACAGCACTCCACTTTGTTACAATTGTACAATAATGTTGCTGAAATTCACAATACAAACCCATAATTGGATAAAGGTAAAATATTATCAATTCTTTTCTCTCACTGAAGCCACTTACTACTATTTTTTTGTAAGTCCTTGAATAGTGGGCAGGTACCAGAGGATTGGAAATTACCTAATGTCACTCCTATCGCAAGGGAGGTAATAGAAACTGTACTAGTAATTACAGACTCATTATCTTACATCAGTTGTGGGAAAATATTTGAATGTCTTATAAAAGATATTTTACAAAGTAACTTAACAAAGTTTAAAATTTTACTGGATAGTCAACATTGTTTCACTGGGGAAAATCTTGCTTACAAATATTTCAACATTCTTTGAAAGTGTTTATTTAGCTGAAAGTAATGGTGCATCTAGATTTTCAGAAAGCACTTGACAAGGTGCCATGTAAAAGGCTTGTAAACACTTATCTCTACAGGTATGGGAAACTTGATAGAAGAGTGGCTGGATGAAAGAAAGCAGATGGTTGTTACAAATGGTGTTCAGTCAAACTGGATTAATGTCACAAGTGGGGTACTGCAGGACTCAATCTTAGGACCTTTGTTCTTTTGATTTAGATCAATGACATACATGAAGGAATGGTCAATAAGCTACTTATATTTGATGATAATGTCAAGGTCTTGGATGTTGCTGACTGTAGCGGGATTCTGCTGATTTACAAAAGGATTTATATTATTCAGTGAGGTGGGCAAGTTAATGGCAGATGGGTTTTAATTATAGTAAATGCAAGGTAATGCATGTGAGTTATCATAATTTGAATTAAGTATAACTTGGATGGGAATAACTTTATCAGTGTCATAAAAGAAAACAGATCTTGATGAAATAGTTGATCAGACTCTTAAAAACATTCAAAGAGTGTGCTGTTGCTAGCAGAAGGGAAAATGGGTGTAGAAAGGTTATAATTTCATTGTACAGGTCAGTGGTTAGGCCACATTTGGAATATTGTGTTCAGTCCTTGGCTTAGGAAACACACTAAATCATTGGAATGGGTTGAGAGAAGGTTTATTATATCAGGAAAGACTGAAATCTCCAAAATAGTTTTCTTTTTAATAAGCAGAAAAAATAGAATGGATCTGATTGAAGTGTTTAAGATTATAAAGAGAATTAATAGTGTTGATACCTTAACTTTTACATATTTAACAGTAGGACTAGGAAACACAAATATAAATTTTGGTAAGGTAGGAGTCATCTTCAGCTAAGACATGTTTTTCTAACAAGATAACTGGCCTTTGGAATGGGTTGCTTTTGGATGTTGTGGAAGCAGCACATTTAAGCGAGTTTAAGAGAAGGCTTGAGAAATGCATGAATGATAAGGGCTGGTTTTAAGACTTTTTTCAACTTGTTCAATAATAGTTTTAGTTTAGAAGATGGAGGAACAGGTCCCATGTTGCTTCAGAATGTTACATTATGATTTAGAAAGTGATACTAGTTTAAGTTTACCTCGATTCTGACATAATAGCAGCAGCTTGGATCAACAGCTGGGTCTGGTGATCTGTATTATAAGCTCGAGCATACGCAACGTTATCCAATACGTCACTTCCAGACAAGCCGTACCTGTACAAAAAACAAGATGTAAAAATTAACCTTAGGAGTAAAGTGTACACCAGAAAACAAATCAAAGTGAAAATATGAATGTGAACTAAAAGTGCAAGGCAATGAACATCAAATAACACTATAAGTCTGTGTGACTTCATCAATTTATAAAGAGAACTCACCTTTCTGAAACAGCTAGTAACCTCTCTGGTCTGAAGGTACCTTCAGTATCAATGTACAAACACTTGCCTTCACCACCATTATGGTCAATGGGCAACTAGAAAGCAAAGAAGTTATTGTAATTCCTCTGACTTTTCAGAGCATAAACCTTTTACCATATCATTATTTTCTTTAAAAAAAAAATTATGAAAGTTGTATTATACTTTCTTTACATGTACATTTCAGTAAAGGTTGTATTATACTTTCTTTACATGTACATTTCAGTAAAAAGTTGTATTATACTTTAACATGTACATTTCAACTTTCTTTACATGTACATTTGAAAGTTGTATTATACTTTCTTTACATGTACATTTCAGTAAAAGGTGTATTATACTTTCTTTACATGTACATTTCAGTAAAAGGTGTATTATACTTTCTTTACATGTACATTTCAGTAAAAGTTGTATTATACTTTCTTTACATGTACATTTCAGTAAAAGTTGTATTATACTTTCTTTACATGTACATTTCAGTAAAAGTTGTATTATACTTTCTTTACATGTACATTTCAGTAAAAGGTGTATTATACTTTATTTACATGTACATTTCAGTAAAAGTTGTATTATACTTTCTTTACATGTACATTTCAGTAAAAGGTGTATTATACTTTCTTTACATGTACATTTTAGTAAAAGGTGTATTATACTTTATTTACATGTACATTTTAGTAAAAGGTGTATTTACTTTCTTTACATGTACATTTTAGTAAAAGGTGTATTATACTTTCTTTACATGTACATTTTAGTAAAAGGTGTATTATACTTTATTTACATGTACATTTCAGTAAAAGTTTATACTTTCTTTACATGTACATTTCAGTAAACTTAATGGTTTCAAAAATATTTCATAAGATATGAAAAATAAATGTTCAGTATTGAACTAGAAACCAGGGTTTGTAGTCAGTACCAGTACAGGTTTATAGGATATTACATGTTTAGAGTAACATCTGTTATCACACATCCCCTCTTTGATGTTTGGACCAAACACCCACTCTTTAACTTCAGCTATGCTTTTCACTGAATTATAAATATTTGATTGGGTACTTTTGAGTTCCTACTTTACGTCGTAAGTAAATCCCACTGTGAAAATCTACAATAGCATGAAATATGGGAAACTGATTGCACCCATGTGACTGACTGCACATAAGGTGTGTGTGATTAATCCTTACCATGTGGACAGGTTAAACTGTGTATGTTTCAATGTTTTAGCATGTTACATTCAAGATTTAGTTACACATTTTAATTATCATGGTACACAAACAAACTTAAGATCAAACTATAGATAATAAACAAAGTTTTAATATTACATAAGCTTTAAGTTGTATAAGGAAATATTTAAAAACAACCTCAAATTCCCCTAATGTGAAAATTTGGACACATGTTCTTGAGCCATCTCATCTTTCGGATTTTTTTTTTGTCTGCCACTTAAAAGACTACGAAATGTAACAAAATATTTTCTATAATGTCATCACTGATATTCTGAAGCAATATTTATTCAATCTTATGAGGCTAAAAAGCAGTCAATAAAAATTCAAAAACCATTTTCGACACCTACTTCCGATATGCTCTAATTTACAATGTGCCAATAGATTCTGAGGCTAACTCCCCCTTAAATTTATAACTGATACTAAACCTAGATTGCAACTGATTCATTGTCACTGAGTGTCACACTGAAAAGTGTGACACACAAAACACAGCCCTAAGGAACTCCATATTCTGAAGAAAAGAATGGGAAAGTGTCGAACCCACACGAACTTGGAATCTCCTGTCCATTAAGAAATGTTTAATAAAAATGGCCAAGAAACTCATATATATATATATATATAGGTCTCATAAAATGCCATATCTACATGTTGTATCATAAGCCTTCTCAATGTGAAAGAATATTGATACAAAATGTTGTTTGAGAAAGGCTTCTCTGATTGATGTTTCAAGTTGAATCAGGTTGTCCATGGTACAGCTCTGTCGTTGAAACCCACACTGGGTAGGCGAGAGGAGGTTGATTTGAAAACCCATACAAAATGAACATAACCATTCTCTCTAAGGTCTTACAAAGATAACTCATCAAAGCAATTCGACGGTAGTTTGAAGGAATCTTGGAATCCTTCCCAGGCTTAGAAAAAGGTAGGACAATAGTCTGGTGCCAGGCATTAGGAAAACCATTCTTCTACCAGATTTGGATAAAAACAGTCAGAAGAATAGCAAGAGAAGCAGGAGATATATGACATAGCATTTCATAGTGTACATCATCAGGTCCAACCGATGTACTGCCACATGGATGAAAGGCCAGTTTGAGTTTTACCTGTGTAAATAGACAATTATAGTCACAGAGGCAATCAGCTCAAAAGAAAAGAGGTGATCGCTCTGCTCGAGTCTTTATGGTTAAGAAGGTGGAGGAAGTGCTAGATACCCAACAAAAGCTTTCACCTAGAGTATCAGTGATGCTCTGGGTATTAGCTACTTCCTGGCCATCAGAGAGCAAGATCGAGAGGGGGACAGAGTTATATTGTCCACTGACCTTTAGAATCTTGTTCCACATGACTTTGGAACTAGTGGTAGAAGACATGTTGATTGTGAACTTTATCTAAGATTCCTTCTGGCTTTGACATCTCACCCACTGAGTATGTGCACGGGCCTGCTGGAAAGCAATGCAGTGTGAGAGTGTGGATACCTACAAAAATATCCCAGGCCCATTTTTGAGCCTTCTGTGCCATGTGGCAGCCAGAATTCTATCACAGACAAGGATATCCTGGAAAATGTGTTGAGGTTTTAAGAATACATTGAGCAGCTGCTTGTATAATACAGTCAGTATTATTGCTGACACTGCAAACATCGGAGAGGGTTTGGTATGTATGGCCATACCCTGCAATTAAGATAACCTGCCTTGACGATGGCAAGTGGGCATGGTGATGTAAATGTTAGAATGAGGATATTGGTTGGCATCGTAATTCCATCTTTGCGAATGGAGATACACCTCACTGCAGAATCTCCTTGGGTGGAGAAATCGGCAAGAATCTCTGACTCCGGGATGTTCTTCAAATCCTTCTCAACAATAACTCCTCGAGATAAATTCAAAGTAGCACGAGGTGTAACCTCAATAGGTATATTCCCAACTGCCCGTGAATGCAATAGGAGTTCACTGTGTTGAGATGTAGATGTTTCCACCAATATGTCACCAGAGCAAAGCTTCTTTACTAACTTTGGAGAGTCAGCAAGTCCCTCTAGTCTCTTCTGAATGAAAAAGGGAGACATTTGCTCTAAAAAAAATGAAGGATAAGAATATGAGGTACAACAGGTGTTACAGATGTTGAATATTGCTGCTCAGAATCTTCAAGATGTGGTCATTTACCTATGGACTGTTTTTAACTATTTTGTTTAAGGTTTTATTTGGAGAATCCATAGTAAAAGAAAAGAATATTTTGGTGCCCACTGACTCCACCCACTATGGAGCCCTACAAAGGGATGCACTACAATGTCAAACAAGGACACTGCAGCAATACCAGGGTTTCATGAGCACTATACCCAAACACTGGCATCAGATACAATATCCACAACACCTGTTGAGAACATCCAACACTGGTACTGGGTTTACCCTAACCTAAGTGGACCAGCCAACTGACCCAAGGGAGGCCACCCCAAGGCCACCTGTCTACAGGAATTCAAGACCAAAAGTGGTGTGTTAGGGTTGGACCCCTCAACCACCAGGATTCCATGTTTTCTGGCAGACAGGAGTCCACCATGGACAAGAATACCAAGGAAAATGTGTCAAGATCTCATGAACAGGTTGAGCAGCTGTCTGGACGATACAGTCAGTCACAGCTACCATGCAGTCATCTATTGATGTCAGGATCAAGTTCTGTCAGAGCAGTGAAAGAGAACCAGTTGGGCACAGTCCAGGTCCAACCAAGGTACACAGGTTGAGTGGCACTGAGCACAGTCAATCTCCCTCAAAACAATAAGAAAATTATCACTGCTCATTATGTCACTGTCAATCCTCTAACAAAACTGAAGGGAACAGGTACAGAGGTCAATGGCAGTAAAAGACTAACTAGATGCATGATAATAAGTACAAGAAACAGTCTTGTTGAGAGAAGGATTGTGATCCAAGAGCATATGCTCTACAGAACAACCCCTTCCATCAATAAGAGCACTACCAAGAGGGGATTGTGTTCAGTAAGGACTCTAGGGATTGAAAAGAGAGATGGCAACAGGTCAACAAGAGAAACAAGGTCTCATATATACCACAAGTATCTCCAGTGGCTTACAAGGGTGTATCAAATGGCAAAGACGGGGCAAACGTGCAGGTTATCCAGCAGTGCTACCCCTCCATTACATAACCTCTCATTCTGGTATAAGAAAGCTGCTGAAAAGTAACTGTATTAGCAGATTTCAAAAATACTTCCTGTAAGGAAAGACACAGCATGATAAGAACCAATCAAGGCCTTAATGTCATCCAGATTAAAAC
The DNA here is from genome assembly GCF_004210375.1 of Tachypleus tridentatus. NCBI lineage: Eukaryota > Metazoa > Arthropoda > Merostomata > Xiphosura > Limulidae > Tachypleus > Tachypleus tridentatus. The sequence goes on along the minus strand of NC_134833.1, from coordinate 152,835,901 downwards.
AGAAACCTTGACAGTTCTGCTCATCAAAGTGGCCATTTATACTAAGGAGAAGGAGAAATGGGTGAAGAAGCCCTCAGTTTATGGCTATGCCATATTTCTTTCTTAGGAGGAAGTCTTTAACCTCCATGTATCCTGCTCTTGGTCGAGTCAGCAGGTCTCTGTCAGCAGACATAGATTTCTGAGACTGAGAGCCTAAACAAATAGTCATTCTATATCTCAGGACCTAAGAAGGTAGACCCAAAAGCTGAGACTGAAAGAAATGGTTTCTGGCAATCACTGGAAGGAATGGTGGCTACGGAGACAGGAGAATACACTGACTTGTTAATTCACTTGTCCATAGAGGGCAAAGTACTTCACATGGCTGGAGAACAACTCTGACAAAGACATGAAAAGATCTGTCTGCACTCTCACTGTAACAGAGGTATGCAGTGCAGCAGCACATATCCTGTCCAGGATGGAGTTAGGGACAAAAACTTCCAAGTCTGAGACTAACAAATGTTGTTAATGTTTTTTAAACACTGCACCTCTTTCTTCTTCACCCAATTAGGGCAAGAACTAAAGTAAGAGGAATTGGAACCACTACTATTAAAACAATGAGATTCCACTTTGCACTCATAGGCATCATGGTCTTTGCCACCACAACAAGCATGTACCAAAGAACTATAAGATGATGCCTTTTGATGTCCAAATTGCTGTAACTGGAAACATCAGAGAGGATTAGAAATGTATGGTTGTACCTTACAATTTAGAAAACCTGCCTTGACAGAGGCAAGTGGGCATGGCAATGTAAACATCAAAATTAAGACACTAATCAGCAACATACTTCTCTTCTTGCTAGTTGAGAGACTGCACATAGCCCAACAAGATGAGCTAATTGACCCTGAGGGGTCACAGAAAGGCCATCTGTCTACAGGAATTCAAGGTCAAAATGTGTTGGGGTTGGATCCATCAACAACGAGGATCCTCTTCTCCCCTGCATTGGGCTGATGTTCATATCCCAGAAGAGGAAAACTGAAAACACAGAACCATCACAGGGAAGTCACCCTCACCATGTACAGAACATCTATGCAGAGACACTGGTACTGCCAAGGACAGGCAATTTATAACCTATGGCAGTGTTCAAAAATGGGTCAAATCACTGGTAACAACATCAAGAATAACCAACTGTTAACATCTGATAGTGGTCAAACAGGATCTAAAACACTAACAGCAAGAACTGCTAAGTGATAAGACTTTTTGTAGTTTGTCTGTCACTCATAATTAAGACCAATTATTACTGATTGAAATTTTCATTGAAAATGTACAACATCTTTTCTGATAAAAGTTCATACATATTTCAGAAAAATAAGCAAAAAGTCACACAGGACACAAAACAAAATTTCTGATCCTCCATAGATTCTCTGGATTATTTCCCCATTAGCTCTCAATGGGACAGAAACCCCACCCAACAAACACATTTTTACTTCATTTTAATCACTTTCAACTCTAAACGTCAGTGCCAAATGAGTTCGTAGTGTAACAATGTCATAAATTGAAATATTTAAACATTATATTACTGTAATATAGATTTGTGATCTGTTATGTAAAATGGTATGGACATCCTCTTACATCTCTGAAGTAGCAGTGCACACTTGCCTGGTCTGCTACACATAAATCCTTGAAGCATTTTTCTGCTACTGAAAACTAAATGCTTCAAGGTTTCCCTTTACCACAACAAATATTTGAAAAACAATATAATAAGATTTGGAATATATATAGTCCTCTATGTTAATTGATATATGCAGAAATAAATGTGCAAACTAAGATGTGAATTTGTGGAAAAAGTGAATTCATGCTTCATAAAGAAAATATGAGATGGTGCGACAAGAAGACCCAAGACTCTTATACAACCTGGTACTGTACTGTTCTATATCTGCAAGACATCAAATTGTTACAATCGAAGTCCAATCACAGCATGAGGCATCAAGTGTCTACTCTATGTGGATCTGCTACTATACAACATTGGTTGGTCATCCAGTATGAGATACTATTGGTTATGCCATTTGGGAACAAAAAAAGAACAGGGCACGGCACTGTGTTCAATTTTCAATTTGCTTGTAACTACCATAATCTCTGCACCTTTCATCACCAAATGAGAAGCATGTAATTCATACAGTTGGAAGTCAGGGTTCTGCTGGTAACAGCAAAGCATATGGTATAGGTGACTAAATGACATTATCATGGAGTTGTAGGCAGATTACAGGCTGAGGTTAGTTTCAAATGCCTACAGTACAGTGCAAAGTAATATGTATTGTAATAAAATCGGACACTTCACTCTATTATCATGTAAGCTGAAATGTATTCAGAAGTTTCAAAATGTCCTCCAAACTTGAACTTTACAAGCAGAGTTATTAATATACTTCTACAACTGTTCAGACAATTTGTAATCAAGTTATTTCAGAATTCAGACTGAAAATATAACAACATGCACAGTATTTAATATTTTATTCTGCTACAAATGCTTTTGACTTATCTATGTGAATATGGTTTACATTTTTACATATATATATATATATACATACAACAGACACAAGTTACACTTAATTACGTTAAGGACTCGGTTCATTTGAGAACACAGTAAACAATTACCAACCAATGAGAAAGATATACCTGACATGTTACAGCCAAAGTGTGACATATCTGGGTTTTGCCTGTACGGAATTCTCCAAAAATTTCAGTAATGGAGCCCGTTTCTATTCCTCCTAGAACAAAAAAGAATATACTTTATTCACATTAGCAATCTTTAAGGCACCTAGGATTAAACTAGAGATTATTGTTGAAAATTTATTCGTCATTGTGAATGAAAAAAAATGTAAAATCATTCAAGTCATAGCTACAAAACTATCAGGACTTTAAAGCTGGATATTTTTCCCAGAAGCATGAAATCTCACCTTTAATTCATCTGTCCAGTATGTTTTAATCATTGATATTATCAGTATAAACTCAGACTTCTCACCTCTGAGTAGCTCATATATTCCTTTGGATCATGTTATCCTGCTCTGAAGCGTCTTTAACCACACAATCTCTAAAACTATTTTTTTATATTTGTTTCATCAAGCAGATGCTATTTGCATTACTTTTAACTTCTTACCAAAGTATATTTGTCCAATTCTTTGGAATCTGCTACTTATATTGATTGTTACCTTTCACCTTAGAATATCTAATACAGTTCTTCACAGCACAAGGCTTTATCTAGGATTCTCATTTGGACATCAATGAGATCCCTACAACTGAAGAGGCCAAGAAGAGTCTAAGTTGAACCTTATCATTTTTTCCCCTCCCAGTGGTATACTGATTATAGATTTGATAGTTTAAATAGATAATACTTAGTTATTTTTAAAGATATGTTCACAGACTTAGTTTCATTTCAATGTTACAAAATGCCTTATAGAGGAGGTTTCATTCATTTCATAGGATTTTTTTTATGTAACAAAAAGCATAAAAATTGATATTGTTAGCATATTTGTAATAAAAAATTCTAATTTCTACAATATTCAAATCTTTTTGAAGCTAATGACCAAAAATAAATGCATTAAAATATTTCTGATGGAAATCTGTTTTCATGAGACAATAATTTCTACTTCATTTAACAACAGACAATACAATTTTCTCATAGGTACCTCCCTCCATTCACAAGATCAGCTTTTCCTGTTTTGTGCTGCCCTCTATATGCAAACTTTTTTATAACCCACACCGCAAGCATTCTTTACCCCCTATTGGAACCAAAGATTCCAACATGTCTCTTGTGAAAATCATCATGTGTTATCTCTCCACCAACAGGAGTACCACCATCATTTTGAAGTTTGGCAGATGACATAAGATTGTGTGGAGGTGGATGGGAAGTTTGGCAGAAAAAGAAGGCAGCACATCCAAGCAGGTGAGGAAAAGGCAGGAGAGTGATCCCAACCAGATAAATACAAAACTCAATCCTACAGAAGTAAAGTAGGATGCATCTCATGGTGTAGAATGGTTAGTGTGTAGCAGATCATACTCTAGATGCTGGATGACACATTCTTCGATTCTTGGCACAAAGACACTCCTGTGTCATGGTCTGGAGTTGGTATTTATCTCACATTCACAATTTTAGAGCTTGTGGTGAAGCTGGTATGATCCTCATTCTATCCTTATGCAAATGTTATTGCCCAGTGAAGATCATACTGGCTTCACCTCAAGTCCTAAAATTGTGGATGTGAGAAAACTACCAACTCCAGGGCATGACACAGGAATGGCATTGTACTAGGAATCAGAGTAAATGTCATCCACCATCCTGAAGAAGTCCATTTCATGTAATCAACTTCTGCAAGACTGATCTGAAATGTCCAAAAGTCAATAACATCCCCATCTCAAGACAAAACAAGGAATACCCAGAACAGAGACAGAAACATACCATCTGCAACACATTACACAGAAAGAAGAATCAATGAATGAAAATGAACAACCCCAAAACTGTGTAAGAACTTTAGTCGATTTGTCCAATAAATATCCAAAAGCAGCCCATGGGTTACTGACCTCTACATGAGGGTCGGATGAGGGCATCCCATACAGGAGAACTTTACAGTTACATCTCACTCTGTTGTATATGTCATTCAGTCCAGAGGAATGATGCACCTTTTACAATAGTAGAACACCACTGTCCTACTCTGAACTGAATGTTTATAACCATCTATGTGGAAGCCATCCAGCAGGATACCTCCATGGTCAACCATCCAACAGCATGTAAGTGGTAAGGGTATCCATATGGCACTGGAAGAAAAAGAGACTTAGAGAGTCTAGAGAAATGGTAATGTGTGATCACAAAACCCTATTTTCAAAATACCAAACTGATTTATTCAATCAAGGCATGGAATGGATGGGCAGCTATCCTCTTTCTGTTTTACCCATGCCATCTACGGAGATACAGTCTGGGACAGGCCTATTTATGAAACAAATATCAAAAAGTTATTGATCCTCCAGGATCTCGTGAAACACCTCATCTCCAAGATGAACATACAGAGGCATGGAAAAAATGTGCAAATCAATGTGGCATACAGTACAGATTTGTGTGTGCATATAAAGAACACCCAGTCAAGCACCTCTCATCACAGAGTGGGATCCAAGAGACTAAATTCTAAGTAGGAGCTACTTAGAGAAAGGAATGTATTAATAAAGATTTACCCAACGTCACAGCCACACTGAAGTCTGATGTATAGTAACAGGCGATACCATAAGGAAGCAGAAACCACGGTATGATTTAGATAATGGGATATGAAAATCTGATGGATTGGTCCACATGTCTAACTGCAGAATCTCCTCTTAAAGCTGACCAAGGTGGAAGGCAAGGGAAAAGATGAGGTGGCGGACTTAACGAGAGGTAATGTGGAAAAAAAACAACATTGGATAGGGGACAAAGAGGAATAAATGATGAATCCAATGGAGAAAGATCCCTAGGGGAAGAGAAATGCCAAAGAATAAAGAGATAGGATGGGAACCTCTGAAGGAAGCTGTGCAAGTAAATATAACAACAAAATGCACTCACTTAGAATGGAAATCTCTCCAAATCAGGATGAAGGTAGAGATGAGAAACATGGGGAAGGGAAATGAGCAAATAGAAGGAATTGACTTCTGAATCTACCAAGGTCTTGAAAAAAAAAAGAACAATCCAAATAAAGAAAAAGATAGGTTTGGTGGTACAATATGCAAGCCATGTCAACAGCAAACAAATCCAACCAATGCTGTCAACAGGACAAGAGGAGAAGCAAATACACCTTAAGACATAGGTGAACCAAAGAACATGAAGCAGTTGGCTCAAATAGAGGTAAAGTTAGGGAATGGAGTAAAACATTTATGTCCCAATCCAGAAGTATTCAACATGTACATGGCCAACATATCTGGAGAGAATGGATCAAAATGATAAGGACAGGAGACATAAAAACCATGTGGTAACAACAAAAATAAAGTATGGGTATGGCTGCCCACTATCCAGATATCAAGGAGACTGAAGACCCCTTCTCAGAATGCCATGCAAGAAACTCAGAGATATTAGAAAATGTGAGACAAGATGGAATACCTTATTCCAGGCCTAGCTGCAAAAAAAGTTATCAGATAGGAGAATAAACATAAAGGAACTTATTTGACCAATCCTGGCTGAAGACATCTATAGCCAAAGCTTGAGAATGGGGAACCAGTTACCAAAACAAAAGTGACCGAGAGCAGTGGCAAATTCACTGATATGAGAAATACTCCTTCAATTGCAAAGTCATCAAAAATCAAGGGGATGAAGGGACCATTTCATCTGGTAAACCCAGTTGGATTGGAAAAGGAAGATTGAAAGCACCCAATATATGACATTCCACTGAACAAATATGGTAATTGTGGGCCCAAATGAGAAGATCAAAAGGAATCTTGACCACATGCCACCTTGGTTACTGATAGGAGCCACCACTGTTGAACTGTTGCAGTAGATCACAACCAGATGGCCTCTGGAGATGGAAGGAAAATGATCCAAAGCCAAATAAACAGCAAGGAGTTTGAGAACATTGATATGAAGAGAACATTCCCCTTGAGACCAATGACCTGAAGCCTTCTGGTGATCAATCCACACACTCTAAATGAACAGATTTACATCCATGATCAGATGTAAATCTATCCATTTAGCTTTGTCTAACCACCATCAGATTGTCAACAATGAAATAACATTGGATGAATGAAATAAAACATTGGATACGAAATTAGAGAAACACCATCTAGAACTGTTATCTATGGTTCAGGCGTTTCTGGTGGATAGGGGCAGAAACCAAACGTCAGTAACTGGATGATCTCTTCTGATGTTTTATATCCGAGTAACTTAAATCCTATTTAGACATGTATATCCGACATATTATGCCAAAGAAAATTATCTAGCTGTTAAAAATCTTTTGCACTGTCTTACCTCTAAGTTAATTATCTATCAGTTATAAAGTGTACAATTCTTACATCTTGTTACAATCTGTACAATCTCTGTCTAACAGTTCTGTATACAAAAAATGAAAACATTTTTGTGATAACAGGTGACAGTATCTCACATGTCAAGACAGTCTAATGTATTCACTGTGGCAATCTGTACAATCTCCAACATCTCACCTCCAAGTAACTGATCTAGCTGTCGTGACCTGTACCGTCTCCGACGTCTTACCTCCAACTAACTTATCTAGCTGTCGTGACCTGTACCGTCTCCGACGTCTTACCTCCAACTAACTTATCTAGCTGTCGTGACCTGTACCGTCTCCGACGTCTTACCTCCAACTAACTGATCTAGCTGTCGTTACCTGTACCGTCTCCGACGTCTTACCTCCAACTAACTGATCTAGCTGTCGTTACCTGTACCGTCTCCGACGTCTTACCTCCAACTAACTGATCTAGCTGTCAGCATTTCCTGTACTGCTCTCCGACGTCTTACCTCCAACTAACTTATCTAGCTGTCGTTACCTGTACTGCTCTCCGACGTCTTACCTCCAACTAACTTATCTAGCTGTCGTGACCTGTACCGTCTCCGACGTCTTACCTCCAACTAACTTATCTAGCTGTCGGTGACCTGTACTGCTCTCCGACGTCTTACCTCCAACTAACTTATCTAGCTGTCGTGATCTGTACTGCCTCCGACGTCTTACCTCCAACTAACTTATCTAGCTGTCGGACCTGTACTGTCTCCGACGTCTTACCTCCAACTAACTTATCTAGCTGTCGTTACCTGTACTGTCTCCGACGTCTTACCTCCAACTAACTTATCTAGCTGTCGTGACCTGTACTGCTCTCCGACGTCTTACCTTCAACTAACTTATCTAGTTGTCGTGACCTGTACTGTCTCCGACGTCTTACCTCCAACTAACTTATCTAGCTGTCGTTACCTGTACCGTCTCCGACGTCTTACCTCCAACTAACTTATCTAGCTGTCGTGACCTGTACCGTCTCCGACGTCTTACCTCCAACTAACTTATCTAGCTGTCGTTACCTGTACTGTCTCTCGACGTCTTTACCTCCAACTAACTTATCTAGCTGTCGTTACCTGTACCGCTCCGACGTCTTACCTCCAACTAACTTATCTAGCTGTCGGTGACTGTACTGCTCTCCGACGTCTTACCTCCAACTAACTTATCTAGCTGTCGTGACCTGTACTGTCTCCGACGTCTTACCTCCAACTAACTTATCTAGCTGTCGTTACCTGTACTGTCTCCGACGTCTTACCTCCAACTAACTTATCTAGCTGTCGTGACCTGTACCGTCTCCGACGTCTTACCTCCAACTAACTTATCTAGCTGTCGTTACCTGTACCGTCTCCGACGTCTTACCTCCAACTAACTTATCTAGCTGTCGGACCTGTACCGCTCTCCGACGTCTTACCTCCAACTAACTTATCTAGCTGTCGTTACCTGTACCGTCTCCGACGTCTTACCTCCAACTAACTGATCTAGCTGTCGTTACCTGTACCGTCTCCGACGTCTTACCTCCAAGTTATCTAGCTGTCGTGACCTGTACCGTCTCTGACATCTTACCTCCAAGTAACTTATCTAGCTCTTTAGAGCCTGTTGTGACTTGTATAATTTCTGATCTCTTCTGATGAAACTCAGTAGCTGTTGTGAATCCCATGGGAACCAGTTTTGTAGCTTCAGCCTGAAATATTTTTCATAAAATTTTATATTTTATAGTAAAAAAAAAATAGTTGTGCAGTTTATTCTAATTCATGATAAGCTTTTTTGCTCTCAAGTGTTTGATAATGTAACTTTATTACCCATAAATTCAAGAATATACAGAATAACAATAGAAATAAGGTGGAATACTGCTGGTCAATATTTCAGTCAAGCAACATGCATTGTGACTATTTTTGCCTTTTAAAACATTATTCTTACATACCTGATCTACTCAAAGTCCTCAGGTTTATTTACAAATGTGGTTATTTTAGTGTTAAATCAACAACACATAGTTAAGAAAACAGCTTTAAATCTATTAGTATATTAATTACATTAGTTATAAATAATAACTTAAAATCAGCACTATAAAACAACAATGAATTTAACACAAATTTTGCCTTAAAATTATTTTTATTTTAAATTTTCCTTGCCATTTTCTCAGTAAGTCATAATTATAATAAAATTGTCACTTGTTCACTTCCAAACCTTCACTGAATACTTTCATCACCTACTTTTAAGAAAAGAGTAGAGGTTAGGATTAATCTATTGTGGTTTTTAGGGTTGTTTTATTGTTATTTTCTACTTTAGGTATTATTAGAAATGTTTATGGTGAAGGTTGGAAGGAACTTTCAGTAGAAACATTTTTAGGGTAGTCTTATTTCTTCTTCTTTTAATATTAGAATAACTTTGAAGGGTAACTTGTCTTCCCACAAGTGGCTGCAGACAGTGAAAAGCAATAACAGTTGAAACGTCATGGGTACAAGAGCTCAATCCTGCACCCTTGTTTGATTTTCCACAACTGCTAACTAGTTTTTCACATCTGCATTTGGACCTTGTCTGATGGACGAGGCATCCCCAACACTTTTGGGTGCTAACACTACAGATAATTTTTTGTAATGAGTTTAAAGTTACAACTGAAAAATAATTTGAAGGCTTAATATATATCAACAATGTTTCAGCTACACATTTCTTCAAGAACAGTTCCATACACATATTGTTCAATTGAAAATTTCAAAAATTCATAATCCATAAACACATTGTAAGTGCCACCATCAAAGATATAGTGTTGTTATGGAGTTAAACATGTCCCATACTGAAAACTTAAGTCTTTATGCATAAACAGAAATACTGTTCAGTTATCATTAAAGAAAAGTTTATTTTAACAAAAGCACACACACATAATTATACTGTCTGTATTACAGTGAAATTGAGTTACATGTACTATCTAAGTTTCTCTACAAAACAGATTTTGATATGAAACTAAAACTAACAAAGCAATAAAATTAACATGAAAAAACATGGTAAAAAAAAATGTATAATTTTAACACTATTTTCTTAACCATCCCATTACAAGTTTAGGAATGAATAACACAAACGTCCAGTGTTTTTATATTACATTATATGTTAAGATCTAATACCAACATACGATTTTTGACATCCTACTTATTATAAGCTTACCAATATTTTATCTGCTTTTGCTTCACTAATTCCTTTTATACAAAGCAACTCTTTCTTTGGAGCAAATGCAACAGATTCAACAGTATGAAAACCTTTTTCTTCAAGTTTCTTGATATCCATAGCACTGATTCCACTGCCCTTTTAAAAAGCAAGTTATTTATAAAAACAACATGAAACAGTTTTTTATCTTTTTAGTTGTTACAAACTGAATTCACATGAAAGTATATCACTTCAAACCATTTTCCCTCCTTAAAAAATATTTTTCAAACATTCCAGTTAAATTGCAATAAAAAGTAATTTTATCAAACTAATCCATAAAATTAACCTATACTCCACTATGATACTTTTCACCAACTGTATGTAGTGAAAGTTTCATATATCTGATTTTGATCAAGACTATTCCATAGAAGACAACAGTTTGTCTTAACATATTTTCATAATAACAGGAAAACATAGTTTAGTCTTCCAACAAGCTGCTGTTAATCATAAACTAAATACACAATGTAGTAAGTATGTGCTTAATAGTATATAATAACACATGTAGCGTTATTATTTGCAAATTACAGTATCTGAAGTCAGTTGTTTACGAGCAGATTTCAACCAATTCAGAGCATGGTTAAATAAAGTATCTTAAAATATTGTTACTGAAATATATTGCTTTAGAATGTAATTTAAACATACGGTAAAAGTTAATACCTTCAAAAACCATTTGTGAAATGTTTGTATAGGAACTAACTGGTCGTCCATTGGTAGCAACAAACACTGACACTTTCACAATAGCACAAATTGTTTTCGATAAACGCGAGACTCGTGATGAATCTGTTAATATTATAATTGTCACATAAACGAGTTACCTCTAACTTCTTCAGTTTCTGTGGACCAAAGTCTACACTCTCTTCCAACTCTTCACTCTGGTCAGCTACAGCCATTGCCATCTTGAAAACTTGTGTAAAAAAGAAATCTCGCATGAATTACAACATGAAAATGTATATATATGTTCCACAACTTAACTATCATATGATAACAATGTAAAAAGCATCATAAAATGAACTTACATACAGTACATACTGTTTTTTGAAATAAAACATTAGCCCTGGTAACCTCAACTGTATAAAATCACAATAAATTTTAAAATGCTTCATAACTTTAAAACACAGTAAAAATAAAACTTTCTGATGAAGCTAAAAACAAATATAATTATTGTACCGATATCTTATTTTATACTTTTAACTTCAGATAAGTTTATTATTTATTTTAAACCTGTGTTTAATGTTTATATGATTAATTTCATTTATAATATTTTGAACTATATTGTGGATGACCAGAGTTTTAACACACCCTTAATGCACATGTAAATTTAAATAAGTGATTCTCTGTAACTGAGTGAAAGATATACAGATACTGATTTGTTGTTGTTAGTGCACTCTGAATTAAAGATGATAAAATAAAAAATACAAATTTCTTTTAGGAACATTCCTGTTATTTAAGCAGTAAATTAATCATAGTAACTTAAGACTAAGAGTGAGAATTATTAGTTTTAACTATTTCAATATTAAATATTGCAAATCACATCTTATATCCAACATAAATTTCTGTTAATAACCATTACATTTACCAATATACAACTACATGTTTAACTCAAGCATATTTAACAGACTAATCTACACTCATATGCTAATTATTTGGATATACAACATTACAACACAAACAATCACCTCATCACTTATTACTTTAATTTAACTTTAAAACATTTTTCTTGTTTCTCATACAACACTGTCCACATTTTAAAATTGAACAAAACCCTATAGTAATAACCCACGAGCTACAATTTGATAAACGTTTTTTATTATTAAAGGTTTATTTTGTTTTTTACTATCCACACTTACCATCCGTAATATCATTACAAATATTACGTTTTACTAATATCATACAGAGCATAAAATAAGTTGATGTGTCCGAAGTTTTAATGTAGTTGCAAAATCGCGTTATTTTATATAAATTACGACTGTAACTATGCCTAACATGAGTATTAGTAACACAGGTAGTACTAGTAGTATTATATTTCCGACATCTGAGAAGGCCTAAGGCTAAGTACTTATAATAGGATTAAAATGCATCACTATTAGTATTAATGGTACAAAAATAGTATAAACTGCTGGTTCAAACTCAAAGTTAACTTTTAGTTACTACTATTAGTTTTTACCTTACGTGTAGCCTGTTTTATCAATACCACTAGCCTTTCTTTTTACAACAAAATGTACTCTTCTTACCAACGTGAGATAGGAAGAACTGTCCACGCACGATTAAACTTATAATGTTATATATTAAACTATATTTATACCTGACATTTGATACAAATTAAGTCATTAAAAGTCACACATGTTTAAACTTCTTTCCAAATATCCCGCCTTTTTGAAAGTCTGATTAATCGTAACTTGTTTGCTTCTCTCTCTCTCTCTTTTTTTAACAATGAAGACCTGGTGCTATACATATTATTATGAAACGAAATTCCTTAATATTGTTAAAAATATTTGGTAATAGTGCTTAATTTAGAAATAGTGAAACGTTAATAAATAGAATAATGTTGAAATGCCAGGAAATACAAAATGTTTTATAAAATTAGTCGTTTTTAATGTAAAACAAAAAGAAATATATTAGTAATATCCATAAAACTTCAATATGTATTTCTTCACTCAAAGTCAAGCGTTTTAGAGAGAAAATTAAACTATAAAACTTAATTTGAATAATAATTATACTCTGTATTTCCAATATTTCGCCTGAAACAGTTAAAGGGCCAAAATGCCCTTAATCTATTGAAATAAACCGACAAAAAATAAAGCTGGTTAATGAGATAAAGCATCTTCTTGAAAGTAAAAGAATTTGTTTGTTTTTGGCATCCACACAAAGCTATGCAGTTACCTCTTTCTTTCTTTCTTTGTGTGCCCCCGCTAGTACAGCGGTATGTCTCCGGATTTACAACGCTAAAATCAGGGGTTCGAATCCCCTCGGTGGGCTGAGCAGATAGCCCTTTGTAGCTTTGCTATACGAAAAACACACACTCTTTCTTTGTGAACCTGACGATAGCCGAAGAAGGTCAATACGTCGCTCGCTCCTCTGCATAAAAGATTTTCTCAACCCAAGCCAGCTGTTTTTACACATATAAAGCTATACAAGAATTTTTCGCACTAACCGTGTATAACACATAACTGATAAACAGATAAGAGAAAAGCTAGAAGAAAAAATGTTAAAAGTAAAACCACCAAGAGATTGCTTACCGTCGTTAAATACTGAGCGTTTATTACAGTTTTCCATTCAACAAACGCTAAAATGAAGTACGTGATTAAATAATGTACCTATCCAAATTACTTTTCTTTAAGAAAACTTATTTTGATGTTATTCCAGTTGTGTAAAACTTAAACGAAAGATGTCACATTGATATGCAGACTATTGATCAGCGTCTAAAGCGGAAATCTTTCAAACTTTATACGTGTTACCAAATATTATGATTATTTTATTGAATGTCGTACAAACATATGAATATTTCATTATTATAATTATTCTTAGTATAAAATCTATACACAGACAAAATGTTAATAATGAATTAAATATTTTAAAGGAAAAAAGATAGTCATCTGCCACTGAGATGAATATACAGGGTGTCCCAAAAAATGTATACACAACTTAGATGATTATAAATACAATGTTTATTAAGATATATCTAGGTTTTATAACCCAACTTTAAGAAGACAAATGTAGAATCGTTTGAGTTATCGTAGGTGTTCGAACTGATGACCATTCTGATCCAGGAAATGCTGATAACGCGGACAGATGGAATTGCAAACTTCATGAATCATTTCATTTGGTAGTTAAGTGTATTCTCTTATACTTGCTGCTTTCAGCTCATTGACTGTCGCAGGTTTTGTGCTATATACCTTATCTTTGACGTATCCCCATAAAAAAAAAAGTCCAGAGGTGTGAGGTCTTGTAAACATGGGGGAAATTCAGTGCTACCTCTTCGCCCAATCCATCTGTTCGACAATTTTTTGTCAAGATAGGCCCTCACATTACGAAGGTATGAGGATGCGTGGCACGACAGATTCTTGTTACAAGTTAAGATTAACGAGACCAGTGACTGTACTTTCGAAAAAGAATGGTCCAATTACGCCCAACGCTGATAATCCACACCACACTGTTACCCCTGGTAAGTTTACGTGTTGTCCAACCGTAACATGCGGGTTCTGAGGTGCCCAGGGGATACAATTGTGGCGATTAAATGAGCCATTCAACTTAAATGTGGCCTCATCACTCCAGACAATCTTGTTTGGAAACTATGCATCCTCTGCAAATTTTGTCAGGTGTCACTCACAAAATTCAACTCTCCGGTCAAGATCATCTTTATTAAGGGCGTAGAGTAGACTAATGCTGGAATAGAACTTTTCCAATGAACGCGCTTCAACATGCGATGGACTCTCGATTTTGTGATTCCTGTCTCACGAACTGTTTGCCGAACAGATTTTCTTGGAGATTGGTGGAGACTTTCCAACAGCTCTGTTTCTCGCGTGGGACGTCTTGAACAGTTTCATTTGTTTCAAACTTATCTCTGATGCGAGTAATAGTGAGTTGCATTAGTGGATCTGTTTGAAACTTCCTTCTAAACCGTCTTTGCACTTCAGTTACGTTCTTGCACTTCCAGTAGTACTTTAAAATAAATTTCCTTTTCTCAAAGCTTAGTCTTGCTTTTGCCATTACTTCAAATCAGTTGCACCTGTAAAAAACGAAAGTTTGAATACATTATAATAATTCAAAGCGTGCATAAATGTTTTGGGGACCCCTGTATTATTAAATGTCAAAAGAAGTTTAAGTTCATTTTATGTAAACAATACAGACATTTCTTCTGAAGAAATTTCACAAATAAAATAAAAATGTGTTTCACGTTTTTAATTGATATATGAAACCTGATTTTTTTATATTTTGCACTACAAGTGGTAAGCCTAATTCTACTTTTGGCGTAAAGAGTTAGGGTGTATAAGAGTTCCATGTAAGATACTGATGTAATTTATGGTGTTTTTCTTTTAATTCTTTTTACATTTTAACTGTTGATTGGGCTTGTTTTTAAAATATAATATTACAAGTGTAAGAAGACGTGGACCTTTGACGTATGAATATTTTTGAAAACTGTTTCTCGTGTTTTAATACTATTAGTAATAGTTCACTGTTTTATTAAGAATTTGTATTATGCGATTTTAACAACAACGCAATCAAATGAATAGTAAATCACAAATCTGTTGAAGAAATATTTTGTAACGAAACAGAATACAAGTACAAAAAAGTTTAATTTCGTTTTCATTTCGAAAAGTAATGGAGGACATGCATAAATATATAGAGAAGTTGCGTTGTGCAAAAAATGACACCGAAAAAGTTGCTGCTCTTCTTGTTGTAGCAGAGTTTATGAAGAGATCTGATAATGATTTGGATCATATTAAACAAAAGATTATATTTGATGCAATTGGAGTTTCATTTTTAAATAAACTATTATGTGCACAAAAAGTTCCAGATGGATGCCCGAAGGAAATTTATAAGTCAGTTGGCCTAGCCATTTTGGCTGCATTATCTACTGCTTGTGAATCTCCAGCATACAGTTTTGTCTGTAGTCACCTTGATACTTTTAAAGATATCATACAGTCTAAAGAAGAATTAAATTCTCCAGATGATTTGACTAGAAGAGATATTTTACAGTGTTTACTAAATGTTTGTTCTACTGAAGAAGGAAGAAATAGTGTGATTTCTAAACAGTTTGTTAGCTACCTTGTTAGTGTGGCCGTTAATTCATCACAGGATCAAGAAAAAGCTTTAGAGATTTTAATAATTCTGAACCATTATTTCAAAAATGAGGTGTGGGCCCAAGAGTCTGGGTCGTTTTCTGCAGTCATGTGTTGTGTAGCTAAAGAGTTTAAAGAAGACACTACTATATCGTAAATTTGAGCTTTGTGACAAATTAACAAAGCTATTGACTGATAATCCATCATGCTCAACATGTTCTCACAGTTGTTGGAGTGAGTTTATACGGGAAGGTTTGTTTGACCTACTAAAAAATAAACTAGGAAAAATGCAACATGACAGCACTTTAAAACTGGTAGGTGCAACGGTAAACAGGTGTGGATTTCTTTGGATTTTAAACAACGGAGATGAAACAGAAAGAGCCAGAATAAATTTCAGCCTTTTGGTTCATTTAGTGTCTATAGAAGTACGAATGATCCTGGAAGACAGGTCAGTGGAAGAAATTATTGAAAATATGGACGTACTTTCTGCATGTTACACAGTTCTGGAGGCAACCATAACCATAATGTGTGATGAATCTGTGTGGAAATTTGAATCATTCACAACAAAACAGTTACTTATTGCAATTACTGATGCATTTAAGGCCGTTATATCATTTTTATTGGAGGTTTCTAAAGATACAGACAATTGGTATAAACCTTTGGAGACATGTGATCACAAATGGTATGTTACACTTGCCTCTGTAAGGGTGCTTTCATCGTGGCTGGGAGAAGAAACATTTGCACTTAAAGAGGAGGTGTGTATGGTTATTCCTTGTCTTTTAAAGATAGGAGAACTTGTTTTTAGGGAGACTAAAGTAAATCTTTCAGAACAAGTTGACCATATTATCTACAAACAAGATGTTGATGTAATACGTTTTTTGTCCCCTGCCCTCTGTCACATGAGTGCAGATGATGAAACTCGAAAGGTTCTACTAGATCAAAACGCACCCAAACTTCTTTTTGAATACCTGGATTTTCAGTGGTTGTTGTGGAGAAAAGGCTTAAATGAAGATTCCGAAACATGCATTGTTACTCTCTGTGGAATTTTTATGAACTTTGTGGTTTTGGAAGCAAAGATGGTGGCTGAAAGTACACTATTCTTTTCTTTGTTAAAATTTCTGCTTGATACAATATCACATATACCTCGAGGATTTGAACACATAACCCTAAAAGCAAATATTATAGTTTTGGGACTCTTCATTGCCACCCATCATTCTCAAAAGATTCAAAGTTGTGAGACAAGCTTTCAACACTTTCTGTCAGCCAGTGTGAAATTTCTTTGGGATGCTCATCAGGTGGATAATTCACATGATGTACCTTCTCTAATAGTAGTGCAAGAATATAGTGAAGTTTGGAATGACATTGTGGAACTCTGGTTTCTGGGAATTCAAGCACTTTCCAGTCTTTCCTCATCTGCTACGTGGGTTGCTACATTCCTGTTAGAAAGTGGTTGGCCACAGCACGTTATCTCATCATTGGGGAAGATCAGTTCTCATGCTGTAGAAAGCAGTGTTCAGTCAACTTATCAAAGACTTTTTTGTTGTTTACTACAGAACTGTCCCGGTGCTCGAGAACAGCTTTTGAATTGTGGTGCAGCTTTGGTAATTGAGACCCATGGGTTGAAAGAATTGGAAACACTTATGAATAAACTAGAGATGTGAATTAGGAAAAGTAGCAATATATTATGACATGACTTTGTTTGTAGATTGAAATATTTTGTATAGAAAAGCATCTTAGTTTTCAGGTGTGCATCATGTATACAATTTTTTATATTGAATCTTCTCTGTATTAAGTCATCCCTTGTGGCTGTTGCAAGTAATATTTGGTAATAATCTTTGAGATTCAGAATTATACTTTACTTCAGGAACAAGATTTCTAAAAATATCATTTGAATTACAAAATAATTTTCTTATTCCACAGTGATTTCTTTGTTTCTTTTATTGCCAAAATTGTTATCATATTTTATCAACTGTGAGAAAAAACAATTCCATTTTGTGGTATGTGAAGATACTAAACACGGAACTCAGCAAACAAGTGTCTTATTTCAAAATATTATTTGTTAATACTTTATATGAAAAAAAAGAATGAATGTCTTTTATTTATATTTTGTAGAATTTGAGTTAGCATATCAAAATTTTGTGAAATACCAGTACAGGGAATTTGGCCTTAGGTTAAAGTTTTTTGTCAAAAGTAAAAAAAACAAACAAAAACACGTCTATATCCATCACCCAAGTCATCAATATTTGAAGGTTTATATCTATTTTTAAAAAATACAAAATTATATCAATGTAGTTAGAACTATTATAATTGAAATTGTTTAGAACACTATTACCAGTTAGTTCATGTCAAATGGTGCTGCTGTGCTTTTATAATATCAAAAGTATGTACAAGTGTTAAATCTGAAAACATTTGTCAAGTTAAGATTTCATGTTCAGTTAGCTTCTTTATCAAGTAATGAACATGGATAAGTAAATGTCTTCCAAACATTGTTCAATGAATATTCCTTTTGTTATCCATTATGAATCATTATGAAGTGATGCATTTATGGTGTATCTTATAACAAAGGTGATTAAAACTCATTAGGTAGTATATTAAAATTAAATAACTAGCTCACAATCTGATTTTATTGTTTCTAAGTTTGAGAATTAAAAGTACTGGAAACATTGTTTCTTGTGCACTGTTACACACCAGTACCACTGAACTTGTTATGGAACATCACTGTTACACACCAGTACTACTGAACTTGTTATGGAACATCACTGTTACACACCAGTACCACTGAACTTGTTATGGAACATCACTGTTACACACCAGTACCACTGAACTTGTTATGGAACATCACTGTTACACACCAGTACCACTGAACTTGTTATGGAACATCACTGTTACACACCACTACCACTGAACTTGTTATGGAACATCACTGTTACACACCAGTACCACTGAACTTGTTATGGAACATCACTGTTACACACCAGTACCACTGAACTTGTTATGGAACATCACTGCTACACACCAGTACCACTGAACTTGTTATGGAACATCACTGTTACACACCAGTACCACTGAACTTGTTATGGAACATCACTGTTACACACCAGTACCACCAACTTGTTATGGAACATCACTGTTACACACCAGTACCACTGAACTTGTTATGGAACATCACTGTTACACACCAGTACCACTGAACTTGTTATGGAACATCACTGCTACACACCAGTACCACTGAACTTGTTATGGAACATCACTGTTACACACCAGTACCACTGAACTTGTTATGGAACATCACTGTTACACACCAGTACCACTGAACTTGTTATGGAACATCACTGTTACACACCAGTACTACTGAACTTGTTATGGAACATCACTGTTACACACTAGTACCACTGAACTTGTTATGGAACATCACTGTTACACACCAGTACCACTGAACTTGTTATGGAACATCACTGTTACACACCAGTACCACTGAACTTGTTATGGAACATCACTGTTACACACCACTACCACTGAACTTGTTATGGAACATCACTGTTACACACCAGTACCACTGAACTTGTTATGGAACATCACTGTTACACACCAGTACCACTGAACTTGTTATGGAACATCACTGCTACACACCAGTACCACTGAACTTGTTATGGAACATCACTGTTACACACCAGTACCACTGAACTTGTTATGGAACATCACTGTTACACACCAGTACCACCGAACTTGTTATGGAACATCACTGTTACACACCAGTACCACTGAACTTGTTATGGAACATCACTGTTACACACCAGTACCACTGAACTTGTTATGGAACATCACTGCTACACACCAGTACCACTGAACTTGTTATGGAACATCACTGTTACACACCAGTACCACTGAACTTGTTATGGAACATCACTGTTACACACCAGTACCACTGAACTTGTTATGGAACATCACTGTTACACACCAGTACTACTGAACTTGTTATGGAACATCACTGTTACACACCAGTACCACTGAACTTGTTATGGAACATCACTGTTACACACCAGTACCACTGAACTTGTTATGGAACATCACTGTTACACACCAGTACCACTGAACTTGTTATGGAACATCACTGTTACACACCACTACCACTGAACTTGTTATGGAACATCACTGTTACACACCAGTACCACTGAACTTGTTATGGAACATCACTGTTACACACCAGTACCACTGAACTTGTTATGGAACATCACTGCTACACACCAGTACCACTGAACTTGTTATGGAACATCACTGTTACACACCAGTACCACTGAACTTGTTATGGAACATCACTGTTACACACCAGTACCACCAACTTGTTATGGAACATCACTGTTACACACCAGTACCACTGAACTTGTTATGGAACATCACTGTTACACACCAGTACCACTGAACTTGTTATGGAACATCACTGCTACACACCAGTACCACTGAACTTGTTATGGAACATCACTGTTACACACCAGTACCACTGAACTTGTTATGGAACATCACTGTTACACACCAGTACCACTGAACTTGTTATGGAACATCACTGTTACACACCAGTACTACTGAACTTGTTATGGAACATCACTGTTACACACCAGTACCACTGAACTTGTTATGGAACATCACTGCTATACACCAGTACCACTGAACTTGTTATGGAACATCACTGTTACACACCAGTACCACTGAACTTGTTATGGAACATCACTGTTACACACCAGTACCACTGAACTTGTTATGGAACATCACTGTTACACACCAGTACTACTGAACTTGTTATGGAACATCACTGTTACACACCAGGACAACCAATCTTGCTATGGAACATCACTGTTACACACCAGTACCACTGAACTTGTTATGGAACATCACTGTTACACACCAGTACTACTGAACTTGTTATGGAACATCACTGTTACACACCAGGACAACCAATCTTGCTATGGAACATCACTGCTACACACCAGTACCACTGAACTTGTTATGGAACATCACTGTTACACCAGGACAACCAAACTTGCTATGGAACATCACTGCTATACACCAGTACCACTGAACTTGTTATGGAACATCACTGCTACACCAGGACAACCAATCTTGCTATGGAACATCACTGCTATACACCAGTACCACTGAACTTGTTATGGAACATCACTGCTACACCAGGACAACCAATCTTGCAATGGAACATCACTGCTACACACCAGCACAACCAAACATGCTATGGAACATCACTGCTACACACCAGCACAACCAATCTTGCTATGGAACATATAAATTCTAGGTTCTGATGTATATGTTTTGTGTTATGTGATGAAAATTCAAATATTGTTTAGTGGCTTTCAGAACTGGGCAGTTTAATTATACAATCAGTTACCTGTGAGCAGCTATTAAATCAATATTCTGTAAAATAACCAATTAAATCAAAATTTTCCTAATAGTGTTTTTAATTATTTCAACAATAGATTAATTGAAAGCCAAGAAAATAAACTAATTGAAATTAGTTGTTTCAAATCTTCTAACAATTGATTATTCAATGTTATAATTAAACCAATTGTCACAGAATTAATTAACTAATCACATTTAGGGTTTTCATTATTTTCAGTTACTCTAACTATCTTAGGATGGTTTGGTGAAGTTTCATGATATGTCTCTTGGGTCAGATTCTCATTACCATTAAACTTGTTCATTCTATTTTTGTTATGACAGATGCTAAGGCTGTTGGCTACTGTCACTGATTTGAGGAACTTTGTACTTATAGAATGTAACTGATTGATGGGCTCGTTGATAAGCAAATACCACTGATTTCATATCCCTAGAGGCTTTAGTTTATGCATAACTTGCATATTACCTGTGACAGTTCCAGACTTTTGTGTGTCTTATATTTCAGGCTTAACTGTAACAATTAATTCAAACTGTTGATTGATTTATGTCTTGAAATTATAGAAATAAACCCTGAAAGTTGACACCAGGCTAGAACAGTTCAGAACCAATGCATGTACCAATAATTGTTTTGCGAATGACAATTTACACATGTAGAACATAAAACTTATGGACATTCATTCACAAAGGGATATTTAATAAAAATTAGTTCTAGGTCACACAGACTATGTTGGATATTACCAAGTGACAAAAACAAGATTCCAGAAATAGAAGTTAAATTTTCAGTATGTACCCCAGTAGGTGAACAACACTTTGACAAAAGTACTTTATGTTGAAAGAGTAATACATTTGTCACAGATATACACAGGTCTCCTGTGGAAGCTTTTATGAAATGCTAGCTGAAGGCTAGTGATGTCAGCAACTATGCTTGTCCTATGTGGCTGCTGCCTAGGCTTGTCACCTGGGTGTAAAGAATTCTTGGTTTCCAAAACTAGTTGTGATTAAATCTGTCAGAGAAGAACAAGTTGATTGGCCATCTGCTTACCAGAAGCAAGACTAGTTATTCATTTTGGAAAATCTCAACAAAAATGTTTTCATGATTTATACTTTTCAGTTTGTCAATTCTCTTTCAAATATATGATAGGCATCTGTTTGTTGTTTCACATGCCAGACTCCTAGATATTGAAAACAAATTGATTTCCCAAGAAAATGGCCATTAATGTTTCTAAGTTCCCTTATTCAAATGTCTTTCTGGCCTCATCAATATTTTACACATCTTTTCAGTATAAGAAAAAAAGGGTTAATGTGCAAGAATAGAAAAACATTTTTAAGTCTTAAACAATACACAACTTAGTATGTAGAATTATATGTAGGTAGTTTGTCTCACACAATACACAACTTAGTATGTAGAATTATATGTAGGTAGTTTGTCTCACACAATACACAACTTAGTATGAAGAATTATACGTAGGTAGTTTGTCTCACACAATACACAACTTAGTATGTAGAATTATACATAGGCAGTTTGTCTCACACAATACACAACTTAGTATGTAGAATTATACATAGGCAGTTTGTCTCACACAATACACAACTTAGTATGTAGAATTATACATAGGTAGTTTGTCTCACACAACTTAGTATGTAGAATTATACGTAGGTAGTTTGTCTTACACAATACACAACTTAGTATGTAGAATTATATGTAGGTAGTTTGTCTCACACAATACACAACTTAGTATGAAGAATTATACGTAGGTAGTTTGTCTCACACAATACACAACTTAGTATGTAGAATTATACATAGGCAGTTTGTCTCACACAATACACAACTTAGTATGTAGAATTATACATAGGTAGTTTGTCTCACACAATACACAATTTAGTATGTAGAATTATACATAGTTTGTCTCACACAATACACAACTTAGTATGTAGAATTATACATAGGTAGTTTGTCTTACACAATACACAACTTAGTATGTAGAATTATATGTAGGTAGTTTGTCTCTCACAATACACAACTTAGTATGTAGAATTATACATAGGTAGTTTGTCTCACACAATACACAACTTAGTATGTAGAATTATACATAGGTAGTTTGTCTCTCACAATACACAACTTAGTATGTAGAATTATACATAGGTAGTTTGTCTCACACAATACACAACTTAGTATGTAGAATTATACATAGGTAGTTTGTCTCTCACAATACACAACTTAGTATGTAGAATTATACATAGGCAGTTTGTCTCACACAATACACAACTTAGTATGTAGAATTATACGTAGGTAGTTTGTCTCACACAATACACAACTTAGTATGTAGAATTATACGTAGGTAGTTTGTCTTACACAATACACAACTTAGTATGTAGAATTATACATAGGCAGTTTGTCTCTCACAATACACAACTTAGTATGTAGAATTATACATAGGCAGTTTGTCTCACACAATACACAACTTAGTATGTAGAATTATACATAGGTAGTTTGTCTCTCACAATACACAACTTAGTATGTAGAATTATACATAGGTAGTTTGTCTCTCACAATACACAACTTAGTATGTAGAATTATACATAGGTAGTTTGTCTCTCACAATACACAACTTAGTATGTAGAATTATACATAGGCAGTTTGTCTTACACTATACACAACTTAGTATGTAGAATTATACGTAGGTAGTTTGTCTTACACAATACACAACTTAGTATGTAGAATTATACGTAGGTAGTTTGTCTCACACAATACACAACTTAGTATGTAGAATTATACATAGGCAGTTTGTCTCACACAATACACAACTTAGTATGTAGAATTATACATGGGTAGTTTGTCTTACACAATACACAACTTAGTATGTAGAATTATACGTAGGTAGTTTGTCTTACACAATACACAACTTAGTATGTAGAATTATACATAGGCAGTTTGTCTCACACAATACACAACTTAGTATGTAGAATTATACGTAGGTAGTTTGTCTCACACAATACACAACTTAGTATGTAGAATTATACATAGGTAGTTTGTCTTACACAATACACAACTTAGTATGTAGAATTATACATAGGTAGTTTGTCTCTCACAATACACAACTTAGTATATAGAATTATACATAGGCAGTTTGTCTCACACAATACACAACTTAGTATGTAGAATTATACGTAGGTAGTTTGTCTCACACAATACACAACTTAGTATGTAGAATTATACATTGGTAGTTTGTCTTACACAATACACAACTTAGTATGTAGAATTATACGTAGGTAGTTTGTCTTACACAATACACAACTTAGTATGTAGAATTATACATTAGGTAGTTTGTCTCACACAATACACAACTTAGTATGTAGAATTATACGTAGGTAGTTTGTCTCACACAATACACAACTTAGTATGTAGAATTATACATAGGCAGTTTGTCTCACACAATACACAACTTAGTATGTAGAATTATACGTAGGCAGTTTGTCTCTCACAATACACAACTTAGTATGTAGAATTATACGTAGGTAGTTTGTCTCACACAATACACAACTTAGTATGTAGAATTATACATAGTTTGTCTCACACAATACACAACTTAGTATGTAGAATTATATGTAGGTAGTTTGTCTCTCACAATACACAACTTAGTATGTAGAATTATACATAGTTTGTCTCACACAATACACAACTTAGTATGTAGAATTATACATAGTTTGTCTCACACAATACACAACTTAGTATGTAGAATTATATGTAGGTAGTTTGTCTCTCACAATACACAACTTAGTATATAGAATTATACATAGGCAGTTTGTCTCACACAATACACAACTTAGTATGTAGAATTATACGTAAGTAGTTTGTCTCACACAATACACAACTTAGTATGTAGAATTATACATTGGTAGTTTGTCTTACACAATACACAACTTAGTATGTAGAATTATACATAGGCAGTTTGTCTCACACAATACACAACTTAGTATGTAGAATTATACATAGGTAGTTTGTCTCACACAATACACAACTTAGTATGTAGAATTATACGTAGGCAGTTTGTCTCTCACAATACACAACTTAGTATGTAGAATTATACGTAGGTAGTTTGTCTCACACAATACACAACTTAGTATGTAGAATTATACATAGTTTGTCTCACACAATACACAACTTAGTATGTAGAATTATACATAGGTAGTTTGTCTTACACAATACACAACTTAGTATGTAGAATTATATGTAGGTAGTTTGTCTCTCACAATACACAACTTAGTATGTAGAATTATACATAGGTAGTTTGTCTCACACAATACACAACTTAGTATGTAGAATTATACATAGGTAGTTTGTCTCTCACAATACACAACTTAGTATGTAGAATTATACATAGGTAGTTTGTCTCAACAATACACAACTTAGTATGTAGAATTATACATAGGTAGTTTGTCTCTCACAATACACAACTTAGTATGTAGAATTATACATAGGCAGTTTGTCTCACACAATACACAACTTAGTATGTAGAATTATACGTAGGTAGTTTGTCTCACACAATACACAACTTAGTATGTAGAATTATACGTAGGTAGTTTGTCTTACACAATACACAACTTAGTATGTAGAATTATACATAGGCAGTTTGTCTCTCACAATACACAACTTAGTATGTAGAATTATACATAGGCAGTTTGTCTCACACAATACACAACTTAGTATGTAGAATTATACATAGGTAGTTTGTCTCTCACAATACACAACTTAGTATGTAGAATTATACATAGGTAGTTTGTCTCTCACAATACACAACTTAGTATGTAGAATTATACATAGGTAGTTTGTCTCTCACAATACACAACTTAGTATGTAGAATTATACATAGGCAGTTTGTCTCACACAATACACAACTTAGTATGTAGAATTATACGTAGGTAGTTTGTCTTACACAATACACAACTTAGTATGTAGAATTATACGTAGGTAGTTTGTCTCACACAATACACAACTTAGTATGTAGAATTATACATAGGCAGTTTGTCTCACACAATACACAACTTAGTATGTAGAATTATACGTAGGTAGTTTGTCTTACACAATACACAACTTAGTATGTAGAATTATACGTAGGTAGTTTGTCTTACACAATACACAACTTAGTATGTAGAATTATACATAGGCAGTTTGTCTCACACAATACACAACTTAGTATGTAGAATTATACGTAGGTAGTTTGTCTCACACAATACACAACTTAGTATGTAGAATTATACATAGGTAGTTTGTCTTACACAATACACAACTTAGTATGTAGAATTATACATAGGTAGTTTGTCTCTCACAATACACAACTTAGTATGTAGAATTATACATAGGCAGTTTGTCTCACACAATACACAACTTAGTATGTAGAATTATACGTAGGTAGTTTGTCTCACACAATACACAACTTAGTATGTAGAATTATACATTGGTAGTTTGTCTTACACAATACACAACTTAGTATGTAGAATTATACGTAGGTAGTTTGTCTTACACAATACACAACTTAGTATGTAGAATTATACGTAGGTAGTTTGTCTCACACAATACACAACTTAGTATGTAGAATTATACGTAGGTAGTTTGTCTCACACAATACACAACTTAGTATGTAGAATTATACATAGGCAGTTTGTCTCACACAATACACAACTTAGTATGTAGAATTATACGTAGGCAGTTTGTCTCTCACAATACACAACTTAGTATGTAGAATTATACGTAGGTAGTTTGTCTCACACAATACACAACTTAGTATGTAGAATTATACATAGTTTGTCTCACACAATACACAACTTAGTATGTAGAATTATATGTAGGTAGTTTGTCTCACACAATACACAACTTAGTATGTAGAATTATACATAGTTTGTCTCACACAATACACAACTTAGTATGTAGAATTATACATAGTTTGTCTCACACAATACACAACTTAGTATGTAGAATTATATGTAGGTAGTTTGTCTCTCACAATACACAACTTAGTATATAGAATTATACATAGGCAGTTTGTCTCACACAATACACAACTTAGTATGTAGAATTATACGTAAGTAGTTTGTCTCACACAATACACAACTTAGTATGTAGAATTATACATTGGTAGTTTGTCTTACACAATACACAACTTAGTATGTAGAATTATACATAGGCAGTTTGTCTCACACAATACACAACTTAGTATGTAGAATTATACATAGGTAGTTTGTCTCACACAATACACAACTTAGTATGTAGAATTATACGTAGGCAGTTTGTCTCTCACAATACACAACTTAGTATGTAGAATTATACATGGGTAGTTTGTCTCACACAATACACAACTTAGTATGTAGAATTATACATAGTTTGTCTCACACAATACACAACTTAGTATGTAGAATTATATGTAGGTAGTTTGTCTCTCACAATACACAACTTAGTATGTAGAATTATACGTAGGTAGTTTGTCTCACACAATACACAACTTAGTATGTAGAATTATACATAGTTTGTCTCACACAATACACAACTTAGTATGTAGAATTATATGTAGGTAGTTTGTCTCTCACAATACACAACTTAGTATGTAGAATTATACATAGGTAGTTTGTCTCACACAATACACAACTTAGTATGTAGAATTATACATTGGTAGTTTGTCTCACACAATACACAACTTAGTATGTAGAATTATACATAGGCAGTTTGTCTCACACAATACACAACTTAGTATGTAGAATTATACATAGGTAGTTTGTCTCACACAATACACAACTTAGTATGTAGAATTATACGTAGGCAGTTTGTCTCTCACAATACACAACTTAGTATGTAGAATTATACGTAGGTAGTTTGTCTCACACAATACACAACTTAGTATGTAGAATTATACATAGTTTGTCTCACACAATACACAACTTAGTATGTAGAATTATATGTAGGTAGTTTGTCTCTCACAATACACAACTTAGTATGTAGAATTATACATAGTTTGTCTCACACAATACACAACTTAGTATGTAGAATTATACATAGTTTGTCTCACACAATACACAACTTAGTATGTAGAATTATATGTAGGTAGTTTGTCTCTCACAATACACAACTTAGTATGTAGAATTATACATAGGTAGTTTGTCTCACACAATACACAACTTAGTATGTAGAATTATACATAGGTAGTTTGTCTCACACAATACACAACTTAGTATGTAGAATTATACATAGTTTGTCTCACACAATACACAACTTAGTATGTAGAATTATACATAGGTAGTTTGTCTCACACAATACACAACTTAGTATGTAGAATTATACATAGGTAGTTTGTCTCACACAATACACAACTTAGTATGTAGAATTATACATAGGCAGTTTGTCTCACACAATACACAACTTAGTATGTAGAATTATACGTAGGTAGTTTGTCTTACACAATACACAACTTAGTATGTAGAATTATACGTAGGTAGTTTGTCTTACACAATACACAACTTAGTATGTAGAATTATACATAGGTAGTTTGTCTCTCACAATACACAACTTAGTATGTAGAATTATACATAGGCAGTTTGTCTCACACAATACACAACTTAGTATGTAGAATTATACATAGGTAGTTTGTCTCACACAATACACAATTTAGTATGTAGAATTATACATAGTTTGTCTCACACAATACACAACTTAGTATGTAGAATTATACATAGGTAGTTTGTCTTACACAATACACAACTTAGTATGTAGAATTATATGTAGGTAGTTTGTCTCTCACAATACACAACTTAGTATGTAGAATTATACATAGGTAGTTTGTCTCACACAATACACAACTTAGTATGTAGAATTATACATAGGTAGTTTGTCTCACACAATACACAACTTAGTATGTAGAATTATATGTAGGTGGTTTGTCTCTCACAATACACAACTTAGTATGTAGAATTATACATAGGTAGTTTGTCTCACACAATACACAACTTAGTATGTAGAATTATACATAGGTAGTTTGTCTCACACAATACACAACTTAGTATGTAGAATTATACATAGGTAGTTTGTCTCACACAATACACAACTTAGTATGTAGAATTATACATAGTTTGTCTCACACAATACACAACTTAGTATGTAGAATTATACATAGGTAGTTTGTCTCACACAATACACAACTTAGTATGTAGAATTATACATAGGTAGTTTGTCTCACACAATACACAACTTAGTATGTAGAATTATACATAGGCAGTTTCAGCCACCTTACCCAACTCTTCACCAGGCAGTAATTTACCAAGTGGTACAGATTGACTTTTATGTATTGCTCAATGAAGGCATAGGTTATGGGGTCAAAACCATAACATAAGAGTATTTTAACATAGAGAACAGTCTGTGTATAATTTTATACAACAAAACTTTATTTCAGTTCACTGTGATTTTATTCTTGTAATTATCTGTAGTAAATTGCAGATGTTTACAAACACAAACCTTGCAATACAACACAGTTGTGTAGTATATATAATATAGGTGTTAATGTGATGTCTTCTTTACTGTCATGTCTTGTGTGAAGCTGTTTTGACCTGTCTGATAGACATGATTCATTAGACTACAAAAGGGCACCAAGATTGTAGGATGAAGTTTTATGTTTATCTTTTATGGTTGAAAATGTCATAACAATAATTGTTCACAACTGATGAAACAACACATTCTTATCTTGATAGGTAAAAGCACAAGAAAGGTATTATTGTAAATCATACGTTGTCAGCTAAACTTCCAGATCTGGCTAACTCTTATGAGATACATGTATTATTGTATTTGAGGCCAGAAATATCTTTAATGATGAATGTAGTCAACTAATGAACAAGTAAATTCTAATCTTTATTAATAGTGTACTTTGAATGTTGTATCTAATTAACTGTGATCTTTACTGAATTGTATATTTTTTAATTTAATTGTGATCTGGGTTTGTAGCTTCCTTTGATCAGAACTTAAGTGATCCTCAGGTTTACATGAAACACTTGGACCAAGAACAACTAATTTATATAATTCTAGTCCTAAGCTATTAGGCTTAACAATGTTCTATGTCTAGGATTTTTGTTTATAAATTACTGTTGCAACTTGTTGATAATTAAAAATGACATTAACAATAGTTATTTCTCAAATAACATTAAAAATATAATACATTTTCTTTGATTGGCGTAATAGTTTATGAATCATAACATCAGCAAGTTGTGATGGACCCTAAATTTATGAGACTGAGCAAATACTTATTTCAAAACACAAACATACAGCAGCATTTAGAGAAAATATTTTATTCTAGAAAAAATACTCTATTTGTCATACAAAAATTCATTTCTCTTGAAGTTTCAAAAAACATGTCGTGGTAAAATATGAAACTTCTAAATGAGATCCAAGTGTAATAAAATCTTATACCATAAAAATCCATATGCTATAATTTTCTAATATGGTAAAAAAAATTAAGCAGATAAATTCGATTTGTTTTCCTTTTATTTACTAAAGCTTTCAACTTGATTATATTTCAAATACTGTTAACCAGAAAACAGCAAAAAAATAAGAATATAATCTTATAATTCAGGAAGTATTCATCCCACACAAAGTATTGACTTCATTTTCAATTTAATGAAAAATAAATTCATTATTGTACTGAAATTTAAAACTACATAAAAATGTATTAAATTTAGGAAAAACTTCAGAAACCTGATAATTATAGTTCAGAATACTTTATATTGTAATACATATATTGTGACATTATTCAACTATGATTTAAATTTGATATGATCTAACAAAAATTTCTGAATTATAAATCACAATACAAACATTTTGAAAATACTTTATGTTTAGGAACAATAACCTGAGTGTTATTCAAAATAAGTGTTTCTTCAAACACTTATCTGTAATTTCTCCAACCAGTTTCATATTAAAATATCTAAAGGTTTATATTAACTGATCTTAAATTACAGTGAGCTGTGTGGTGTACTTTATTATTGTCTAAGAACTTTCTAACTAAACAGTTTACTAGAAAAATAATGTTACCCATTTTGTTTTTTCCCACATCTTATGACTGTTGTAGTAACATCCTTCAAATTATCAAACTCTGTATTTTTACTTTCAGACAGAAATTAACAAACTGTTTTTGTGTTACAAACTTCTAATTCAGCAAGGTAGAAATTAGAGCACAAATGTTAACACAATAAATCAAAAAACAATTTATAATTAAACATAAATTGATTTCTTATTTGAGTGAAAGGTCAACCCCAAATTTTATCTGTACGTTTATCATAACATATGTTTTCACTTCAGCTTCTTTTATGACTCATTCACAAAGTTTATGATTTCCTGAAAGAGAAAGAAGAAAGTATCAGTAAAAGTAGATAAACAGTCGTGTTTTATAAAACCAACATTTATAACACAAACATTCATTTAACAGGTTACAACAGCTGGGAACATTCCAGTGCATTATCTATGCCCACCACTGGTATCAGTAACTGGGTTTTAGCATTATAAGCCTTCAAACTGACCACTGATTCATTAAGAATGAAAAAGAAAAAAAAAAAGATTAATAATAACAGAATGTAATTCACTTTAAACATTAAACCTTCCTTCTCAGCATGACTTTCTGTAGTTCGTGAGGATTTAGTGAGTTACATTCAAAACTTAAACTTCTGTTTTCATGGCATGCCAATAAGTATAACAAAAATGTAGCTAATAAATACATATTTTAATAGTATATGAGTGTTAAGTTGTTATTTTTATAAGACAATATTGAAAACAACTTTGATTTCTCCTTGTATGTGAATTGTGACGTTTACTCTCTAGGCATCTCCTCTTCTCTAATTCCATTTACCATCACTCAAAGAATTACAAAATGTAACATAAACTACTCATTATGATATCGTTGATATCTCAAAAGTTGAGAGAAAAGAACAACCCAGGTAAGAACTTTATTGTTCTTCATGTGTATTCCTTCTTTGTTATTATAAAACTAATTAAATGGGAAACTTTTTATGCTCATTAAGGTTAAATCAGATAAAATAAAAAATAATAAAATGTTTTCAAATGGTATATTCCCAAACTGTTTGTTTGTAATGTAACTTAATAGTGTAATGTAAGCTGCACATTTGCCAAGTGAATTAAACCTTACAATGACATGAATAGTAGTAACAGGATTTGAAAGGCAAAAATCAATAAGATGTAAGTGTAATTATATGTATGATTTTAAAGCTATTTATGATACACAAATACAGGGCCATATTACAATTTGAAGCCACACTATAAACAAAAGGGGTATTTAGATTTCAATTTTTTTACTGGTGGTTAAGAGGTCAGTCAAATTGATCAACCTTGGACAAATTTAAAATAAAGAAAATAACAAGTAGGATATAGTTTTACTGAAAAAAAAAGTTCTGAACTTTATTTAGGAGGTTTTAGAGATTATGCAAATAGAATTTTAGATTTTTAAAACAAAGAAAAGTACTTTTAATCTTAATGTGAAAATTACTTTGCACATGGGCTAGAATACAGAAATACTACATATATTAAGACAACCTTTAGCAAAAAACTTAATTTAAAAACCTGATTTGTTGTGTACAAAACAACTATAATGTTTAATAAGTCTGGCAAATTTTGGGAAGAGACACTATGTGTGTTAAAACCTATTGTACAGAAACTACACCAAGTAGAAAATGGTTGAGGGGTTGGTTGATTCACCCAACCTTGTAGGGAGAGAGTTAAGATCACATTTAGGAAATTATTTTCATAAAGTTACATAAATCTGTTTATAACTTTCATGATTATATAACATTTACTATGGAAAAACTACTTCTCTATCCCTAATTCTGAACTGCTGGTGGCACCCACTGCTATTTCGTGGCTACATCTTACCAGTAAAAAATGTGACTGGCCATCCATCAAATTATAATACCTTCACAACTGATAGGGTGAGGATGTTTGATGTTGGTTTTCAATCTCAAGACCCATGGATCACAAGTTGAGTGTCATAGCACTCAGCCAAAC
Organism: Tachypleus tridentatus; assembly: GCF_004210375.1. Taxonomy (NCBI): domain Eukaryota; kingdom Metazoa; phylum Arthropoda; class Merostomata; order Xiphosura; family Limulidae; genus Tachypleus; species Tachypleus tridentatus. Next base: position 152,802,497 of record NC_134833.1, on the reverse strand, counting down.
CTCATACATGGAAGAAAACTTGAGTATCACTATTTAAAAAAAAGCTCACCTTGGTCATGGTAAATTCTGGAATGCACAAATCCAACCAGATTGTGAAATGGTCACTATCTAGAATTTCTAGATATTTGGATGATAAATTTACACTCAGGAGTTGCTGTAAAGATGGAAAACAAATCTGTTTGTTAATATCCTTCAGCTGGTAAAAGTACCACAATGTTTTGAGCAATTAGGTAAAGCATTCTCACATGAACTTAGTATCAGTAAACGATTATTAATTTAATTGTTTTTAAACCTCCTCACACTGATAACTAGCTGATCTTTTTACTCACTATGTTCCCAACCAATAACTTTTTAAAAGATGTTTTACAGGTGGATATCCAATGTAAATATATCATTTTTTGCTTTAAATCAAAGCACATAACAAATACTTTCATACATTGTTGTCCAACCTGCAGAACATAGCCAATATTATATGGTTTGCACAGAATAATGGAAAACAGTTTCCTTGAACAAATTATCATTTCAAAAACCTAATTTATTGTTTTAAATAGAACAGGAACTCCACCAAAGTACCTAATTAATGTTTTATTATATTTTATAAAACAAATGCAGTAACAATCAGTGATGTCGAGAAAACCCACTTGTAGAGATATATATATGCAAAAACGGCAAAAAAGAAGGGTTTACTTTTGTGAACCTGATGATGACCAAAGGTCGAAATGTTGTTCGCTCTTCTATGTAAAATATGTTCTCAACCCAAACGAGCCGTTTTTGCATATATAAATGTAGTAACAGCTGTGCAAAATATTTGTTAATGTTATTGCTAGAAGGAGTTATTGACAAAAACATTTATTCAAGTAAAATGGAAAACTATGAAACAAGCCATTAAAAGAATTCCTAATTGACCAAATATTACTGAACAAGTTCTTCAAGTTCTTCAGTTACAGTCTCCCATGAATACTTCAACTTTTCTCAACTTCACATTAGTAAAAAAAGTGATAAAATATTCTAAGTTTTTCTCAAATATTTTGCTTTATCTCAAGGGATTTTCTCTCCAAAGTGTAGTGAAAACCAAGTAACCTTTATTCGACATATTTTAACTTGTAAATAAGTCAACTTTTATCTGGCTTCTCAATAGACAGTTACAGCTTTACCTCATGATACTCTTCAGACTGCTTGTGAAAGTGAGGTGAGTCATACTGTGAGACAGCAACTAGAAATCTACAATGTTGAAAGTGTTTCGAAACTTCTTTTACCAAAAACATTGGACTGTTTCTTTGAATAGCATCTCTGTAAATGTTAACAAACGTATTTTAACAATATTGAAATAACACACATATACTATGCCACTTCATGATAATAATAATAGCAATACCAAAATCGGCACAATATTAAACAAAAATAATGAAACACTTGCAGCACTGAAAAATAATAGCATAAAAACCAACATTACTACTCAATATAATATTATTCTTACATTTATCCCATTCAACCAATCCACAAGTTAAAATAAAATGTCACATTTTAAATATTACAAATCCTAAAAATTTGAATATTCTACATTTGTTGCATACCATAAGTTAATATGAGAGATGGATCAAGCATGTACTTTGTTTTTCATTTCCTTATTTACCTTCTTATAATTCCTTTACATGCCACACACTGAGGGCACTAGAGAGCTAAGAAAGTCAGAGTAAATATTACAATGTGTGTACTGCATAGCTTCTATGTGATCTGGGGCTGAGAAATGGTAAACAATTCAGCAGTGAACACAGAAACTGTAGAGGGAATCCTGTGGGCAACCACCAACCAAAACAAACCATGGAAGATCCCACAGAGTTGCCTGATTTTAGAATCATTTGTATAAACTGAAATGGAAGAATAGTTCGAAAGATGTTTGGCAAAGAGAAGATTGTATTTCCAATCAGGAGTATTTGCCTTCTTCAATTGACTCAAAGAAAGGTCACACTTGAGGATGGTAATAAGCCGTGATGATATGGGCTGACCTGTGGAGACAGCAACATTATCAAAGAATAGACCCAATTCAGCTATCTATGCCTGGATATGAAGACCAAAAGAAACAATGGAAGATCATCTGTTCTGAAAAAGCATGACTCACTGAGGAAGGTAAGCACAAACCCAGATAGGATGCTCAGGTAAGGATCAAAGTTTTGAAGCATACAGTAAAGACAGTTGTAAACAGCAGAGGTGCAGAGGAGGTTCATGAGACTCAGTGTACAAACTGTAGACTACTGAAGTGTAAAAAGCCCCCATGCAGAGCTAAAGCCCCAGATGGTGAATGAGGTCCAACATCTTCAGGTCCGAGGTTCTAGTAGAACCACAAACCACAGATCATCTCCCCCAAAGGTGGATATGTGGGCAGAAAGGATGTTCAGTGCCCTTGTGCACTCGATGCATAGCTGCTTCTTGAGTGGAATGAAAGTCAGCTTACAGTCAAATATAAGCCCCAACTTTGCTTCAGGGACCACAGGTAGCATAACTGCACCGATATAGAGCTCAGGATGTGGGTGAATACCCCAATGGTGCCAAAAGTGCACAATGCAAATAGTTTCAGGGAAAAGGTAAAACTTTAATATTGTATGATTCAAGGGACCAATAAGATGAGCATTAACCATTCTCTCCAGAACTTACAGAAACAGCTCAAAGTAATTGGGCAGCAGTTTGGGATCCTTCCCATGCTTCGAAAAAGGGAGAACAATAGCCTAGTGCTAAGCATCAGAAAAAGTATTCTCCTGCCAAATTCAGTTTAAAACAACCAGAAGAATAACAGGAGAGGCAGGAGATAGATGATGCAGCATCTTGTAGTGAATGTTGTCAGGTACAACTGATGTACTGCCAGACCAATGAAGAGCAAGCTTGAGTCCCACCAGTTTAAAGGGACAATTATACTCGATGATCAGCCTGAAAGGAAAGAGGTGATCACTTTCTGTCCGAGTCTTAATGGGCATCACAAGCCATCAGAAAGAAAGATCAAAAGGGGGGCAGAAATATGCTGCCCACTGACCTCACAAATCTTGTCCCATATGACTCTGAAACTGGTGGTAGAAGAAATGCTAGCTGTGTACTTAAAGATTCCTTCCCGCTTTGATGTCTGACCTTCCAAGCATGTGCAAGGGCCTACTGAAAAGCAATCTGGTTTAAAAGTGTGGGATACCTACGAAAGGTATTGCAGGCCTGTTTTTGAGCTTTCCATGTTATGTGGCAGGCAGAATTCCATCATGAAAGCATGGAAAGCATCTCAAGGTTTTCAGAATACACTGGGCAACTGCTTGAATATTACAGTCAGTCACTGCTGCCATGCAGTTGTGTATCGATGGCTTAAAGACAATGGTAGAATCAAGTTCTGAGAGGGTAGTGAAAAAAAGGGCCAGTTAGCCTGGTTCAACTTCCATTGAGACACAAGGGTCAGTGGCATCAACCATGGTCAGTCTCTCTCAAAATGATAACTGCCCCATAGTCTTCCAGCATAGAGTAAGAAGAGTGTGAACCACTACAGTTAGTTTTAGTTTTCACTCATAAGCATTGTAGTCTTTGCCACCACAATGAGTACACTTTAAAGAACCATGACATGATGTCTTTGAGTGACTGAACTGCTGACACTTAGAAACACCTGAGAAGGTTGAGAATGTATGGCTGTACCTCACAGTTCAGATAACCTGCCTTCACTGTGGCAGGTGGACATGGTGATGTAAAAATCAAAATCAGAACATTAATAGGCATCATAATTCCATCTTTGCGAGTGGTCATTTGGCACACTGCAGAAACGCCCTGGCTGGAAAAACCAGCAAGGATCTCCAACTCAGGAATGTTCTTCAAGTCCCTTTCTACAATAACTCCTCTTGAAGAATTCAAGGTAGCACAAGGAGTAATCTCAATGGGTATATTTCTAATACTTTGTGTATTCAAGGAGTTTGGTGTGTTGTGAGATGTTTCCACCAAATATCTCCTGGGTGCTGCTTCCTTACTGACTTGAGGGAGCCCCGAAAGCCTTTATAATCCTTTTTGAATGAAAAAGGGGGACATCTGCCCTAAGGATTTCTCAGATAACAAATGCAGAATGAAAAATCGAGGTATTGCGTCCAACTTTGACGGTGCCACCCCAAGACTGCCCATCCAGAAGAATTTAAGGCCACCAGTATCGTCTCCTACCTTACACGAGTTGCCATGCACATCAAACACATGGGTGGATATTCAGATCCTATAAAAGATGAACTGAAATTACAGAATCTTCTCTGGGAGGTTCCCCTAACCACGTATAGGAACCATCTCAAGGGGCACTTTTGTGCACATGGTTCATGTTTTTGAAGAGTACTTGTAACAAAGTTGCCAATGAGCAGTTAAGTACATATAGTTTAGAAAAATGTATATTATGGGTTAAATGTTTCTGTCAGAACATCTATGATAATGAGCAAATGTTAAGTTTTATACAGTAGTGGTGTACAGCTAGAAATCAGCAACAACATGCAGTAAAGCAGTCACATTTTGTTTAACAAACGTCTAGTATAACAGCTTAAAAATCCTGTCATAAAGAGAAAAGAAAATGCATATTATTTCCACTTTATTTTTAAATTCTTCTGTGAATAACTTAAAATGTGAAGATTTCACAAAAAAATAAAACTACTGATAAACAGCTGGAACATTTATTGACACAGACAGCTCATCTTGTCTAATCAGAAATATCAGTTATGATACAAATTAATGTAATGAATTGCTGTAGTAGGTGATCCTTGAGGTAAAGCATCTGATACATTGTATTATCACTTTTATTTTCATCAAGATGTTGGTCAAAATACAAATGTTCTCTAAATAACATGTTGTATCAAACATGTTTTATTAATTCTCTAAGTAACATGTTGTATCTCTAACAATGTTTATCATAGAAAAGCTCTGTAACAAAAGTGCTGAAATAGTACATCACATGCCGAGTTCTAACGGTTGTTTCTTTACTGATAAAGAACTTATTACAAAATACATATGATGTTTATGTTTTTAATTTTCTCTCTCAACCCACTTCAGTTTCAGTTATGATTCTTTGGCCTAATGTTTAACAATATACCACAAATATTATCTTGCTAGCAACAGTTATTTTGTGAAGACTTCAAAAGTTTCACTTTCAGTGAAATTTATCACTTTAAATTTCAAACATACTTTAGATTATTCTTCATATACTGCAAACAGAAAGATAAGATCAGTGTCATGTTATCTGAAGAATAACAATGTTTGAAGACAAACTTACTAGGTGTCTTCTACTGTATTTTGTTAGCATCTAAGAATACAATATTTTCTTGTTCATTGGTGAGGACACTTACCTTGGGATGACATTTCCCACTGTGTTATCTTGACTAATTACAGTGACACTTTTTTCTCAGACTTGATGTCCTAATTTTGAAGACTGTAGCATGTTCAAGACCTTTGAATCTAATTACTTCAAATAAGTACTCAAGTGTTGGTAGAAAACCATTTAAACACATGGAAAGATGGAAAAATGTTTTAGCACAAGTTTTCTGTTCTTAGTTTTTGTCACTTTTCTTTAAAAACTGTTTTATTTTATTATCTTTGTGGAAGTGTTATAATATTTTGTGTAAATCATATGCACTTCAGAAACAGGTCTAGTGTGTAATATACATAGACCACAACGACACTTACACAGGTGGCTGTAAAACCACTGTAATATATATAGACCACAACGACACTTACACAAGTGGCTGTAAAACCAAACCATACTTATAGCTTTTCTATTGTTTTCTTTATTTTTAATTTTTCTTACCATAAGAAACCACTGTGATTTTTATGAATGTTCACTGTTACCAAAGTGGTGTGGTCACAATCTGGAAATGATGGTTCAGTCTTTATGCTAAGTTTGTCAACAGAGTCCACGAAACTAAAGTAGAAGTCCACAAATACAATTCATACAACTATTACAAGAACTGTTTCCACCTTCAAAGAAGGCAAGCAAGTTTCACCTTAACACACCAAGTTTTTAATTACAATAACTTAATACTATACCATAAGAAGTTTCATTTAAAAATAATAGGTAAAAATCCTACTTACTCAGTAAAATTCCCCAGTTCTGCCCAAGATGTCATCATTATGGGACACATATCAAAGACACCCGATAACAATACAAAACCTAGAATAAAGCAACAAATAACAAAATTATAATTTTCCTCCATTGAAAGTTCATTCTTACCTTCTCTCACATAAACAGCTATTCATTCATTGCTGCCCTCTGTATACAAAAATTTGTTTTTGCACGTAACAAGCCTTGACACAAACCTCAAATCAACAGATTCAAATGTGTCTTGCATGTAAATCATAATGCAATAACCCTCCACTAATAAGTGTGCAACACAACCTCTAAATGCATGTGACACCCTCTATACAATTCTACCAATCTATCACTGTATTTTGATAAATACTTACTGAAAATATATTTTCAGTAGAAGAAAATTACAACTTCCAATATGATACATTACCTTTTCTCACATAAACAGCTAAAATCCTACATTGGATAAGTGAAGGGACCAGTTTAATGGTAAAACAAGGCAGTCTTACTCTAAAGTATCCAAAAAAACACCCTAAAAGGGGGATCTCATAGTAGAGGATCATTCATGGGAGACAGACTCCACATGGCAAGTCAACTATGTCCAAAATCTGGACTGCTGGGAACTGACATCCACACAAGGGTTGGATGATGAGCATATTGCCAGTAAGTCAACTACAATCTAACATCTAGGCCACCAGGAACAAACATGCACATGGAAGTAGGAAGAGGATCATACCATCTTCACCTCAAGTTCAGCAGGCCAGAGAGAATCTCCTATCCCCCCACGCTTTGAACACAGACACATTATAGTAAAGTGAGAAACTGACTGACCAATCCAGGAAACACCCAGACATCTGGTATTGTAAAAATGTCACTTTAATGTAAGCTATCTCACTCAAGCCAAACCTGAAAGGAACTACCTCTAGTGCAATGACAACCTTAGTGTAATAAAGTCATCAAGGGATAACATTAGAGGTAGAACCATATTAATATGAAAAATCTCCACCACGACCCACAACACAGATGGAGGAACAAAAATATAATTGAGTGAGGAGACACCTGTAATACATGTGAGAGAACCTATTAATTGGTCCAGCACAGATTTCAAATCTCACACACTGAGAACCAACATCAACATATAGAGTAGGATGCAGGATTCCAGGCAAGAAAATGGACTGCAATTTTGACAGCTCACTCCAAAACTATTACATCTTCTCAGGAGCATCAAATTGTAAGGCATCTCTTAATCTACACACCACCCTGCTCTCAACTAAATGATTTTGTCATTATATCCTATTTATCACTGTCATATTCAAGAGGATGCTCCAATGGTCCACTAATAAATGGAACAGGGGAGGAGAAAAGTGTTGGAGAGTCTGGAGAAACCATAACACTGGAGACAGTGCAGTGGTTAACTATGAAAACAGTATTTTCAAAAGCATACTGTATTTTATTTATTCAATATAAGACATGGCATAGATGAGCAAGTGTCCACCTTCTGCTTTACCAATAAATCGTGGGAGAGCGTGATCCAGAACAGGCATACTAATGAAGCGAAGAAATCATGAGGACAAACCTGTAAGTTATCTTGTGGAACACCCTGTTTCTATAATGAGCAACATGTTATAGTGATGTAAGTTAGAAATAAGTAGTCAACATGGCCTTGCAGTGCAGATTTGACTGTAAGAAGTGTATCTGGTCAGACACCACTTGAAACAAAGAGGAATCAGACAGTAAAATAAGTTAAAAAAAAGAAAGAAAGGAGATATATAGATAATTTCCTCAGTAACAATCACACCAAAATCTAATGAATGGCTACAGGAAAAAGAGAAAGATGTAGTGATCCGATGCAGACTGAAGAAGAGGAAGATGTAGTGATCTGATGCAGACTGAAGATGAAGATGTAGTGATCCAATGCAGACTGAAGAAGACAAAGATGAAGTGATCCGATGCAGACTGAAGATGTAGTGATCTGATGCAGACTGAAGAAGGGGAAGATCTAGTGATCTGATGCAGACTGGAGAAGATGAAGATGTAGTGATCTGATGCAGACTGGAGAAGAGGAAGATGTAGTGATCCGATGCAGACTGAAGAAGAGGAAGATGTAGTGATCTGATGCAGACTGAAGATGAAGATGTAGTGATCTGATGCAGACTGAAGAAGATGAAGATGTAGTGATCCAATGCAGACTGAAGAAGACAAAGATGAAGTGATCCGATGCAGACTGAAGATGTAGTGATCTGATGCAGACTGAAGAAGGGGAAGATCTAGTGATCTGATGCAGACTGGAGAAGATGAAGATGTAGTGATCTGATGCAGACTGGAGAAGATGAAGATGTAGTGATCTGATGCAGACTGAAACATGAATGTTGCCAACTGGAGAATTTCATCTGATGGATGAAGGGAGTGAGATAACAGGGAAAAGATAAAGTGCTGATTTGATGAAAAAACACCTGGAACAAATTACAGGAAGATGACAATAAAGAATAAGCCAACTGAATTAAAAGCTGAACCCAACTGGTCAGGATGAAAGAAGAAAAGTCACAAATAGAGGATGTCTGCCAGGGAATGAATAGGCAGAAAAGGTCAACAAGGAAGGAAGCCTTGTAGGCAGTATAACAACAAAGAACACAGACAGGACATTGTACTCTATCTGGATCCAACCAGTGATGAAGGTAGAAAACTGAAAGGAGGAAAACTGGTGAGAAGGCAGAATCACCCTCTCATGCTGCTGAAGATTATGGAAGGAAAGGTTGATCAAAATAATGGAAGATATATGTGGAATGATATAGAGTACATGAAACATCTATAGCAAATAAATCTGACTGATGAACTCCAAAGGCAAAAAGGAGAAGGAAATGAATGTGGTAGAAATACAATAAAAGAGAAAGGGTAAGAAAAGTAAAACCAAGAAAAGCAAAAAGTGTGGGATAACACTCCCCAATAATACACAATCAAGGAGACAGAAGACTCCTGATCAAATATTCAAGTGACGAAATCCTTAATATTAGAAATAGTAGGTCTAGGATGTGAAAATCCCTGACCATCAAAAGAAAATTTTCAACTTATGCTGATAAACTTTCTTGAGAAAAGGCAAGTGGAACAAGCTAAAATAAAAGAAACAAGGAAACAACCCACCTGGATCTCCTTGCCAAAGAATGGATAAAAACAGGCATGAAGAAAGTGCTGAATGAAATGTCAGTGATCCAGGTTGATTCAGAAATGATGGAGTAAAAGGAAGAGGTAAGGTAATGGATGGGTGGACTAGCTGGAGCAGCTACAGGAAATGAAGTTGTACTGGCCAGAAAAGAGAAATAAGAGAGACAACATGGAAACAAGACCTGGTGGCATTTTACTAACTGAGATGAGCTACAACTGTAGAATTCTCAGAATCGATCGTAACAAGATGATTCCTCACAAGATCATGAGGTAATGGAAAGAAAATGGTATCTGACAATAGAAGAGGGGAAAGTGGACAAGTCTTAAGATAATACAAGAATAGTCCTCAAATCTGTGGTGAAAAGTCACCAAAGGGGAACAAAATCAGATATGCAAACCCTCACTGAATAGGAACTCACTAGGTTGGCAACATGTCCATCTGCATCATATAAATTGAAACGAAACGTGTATGGAACAGGTAAGGGCTGAGAAAAAGTGGACAAGAAACAGTAATGGTGGTATGTCCAGGCCCAGAATGTGAAATGATCCACAAAGAGAGAGTGGTAATTAGGTATCACACCAACTCCACACAGGATTCCAAAGTCTCATGAATATTACTCAAAACATAATGCTGGATAAAAAAAAATGGTTCATTATTAGTCCTAAGATAAGTTGGTGGTAAATGATGTGAGACAAAGCTGCATTCTCCAAAAGGTTTCAACGACAATGAAACCATGTGGGCAAGACTAGACCCAAAGAAGAAAAAAAATGCCAAAATGGAAGTAACAAGAGAGAGGCATTCCCTCAAAAAACATTCAGTATCACCTGAAAAAGAAGATGGATAATAAACCAGTCACACAGGAGAGTTGATAGAATAAGGCAAAACTGGGAAAACTGGGCATGGGATATACAAAACAGGATAATAGTGTTCCACACAAAAACACAGGCAAAATCATTGATTCTAACTGTTCAGGATCAAGAAATGGACACTTAGTCTGATGACAGACCAAGGCAAACTGGCACCCTCAATCATCTGAGAAATAACATGCTCAGCATGTACCCTAATATTCAGGAAAAAATACTGAAAAGAGGTTATGTAAAAATTAAAAATAGGGATCATATGAAAGTGGCAAAAAGAAAAATATAGAACATATCTGAGAAATCATGTCTAAAAAAGCCATATTAGGCCTAGCTCATTCCACAGTAGAGGCATATGAAGAAATGGCAAAATTAGATGAAGGATATAAGCTGTCAGAATCCTCACTGACCTGAACAAGTTTGACATGTTCAGGAGAAATAGGTTGGTTCATATAATGATCAATCTTATGGCAGATGATAGCCAATAAATCCAAAGATGTCACTGCCACCTGTAGCCTGTATGAATGTGCTAGTAGAAGGCATGATCTCTGAATTGGTCACTTGAACTTCAAAATTTACTGTGTATAAATGAAAATTAAACACAACGGTTTGATGGGAAAAAAAATTAAAAGCTAGGAAAATAAATTATCTGAAAAGTCATTATCTGTTCAAAAACAAAATATCCACTTTGGAATAATAATGAAAAGAAAATCAAGAAATGACAGAACAATAAGAAACGAATAGGTGAAGTCATAGTGCTCAGAGTGTATCACTGATTGTAAGGTGCATGGGAGCTAGATCAACACTTGTGACTTGTGAAATTATTTGCATATAGAGGGCAGCACTGAATGACCATAGCTATTAGTGTGAGAGGAAATAACACTATATCTGAAGCCACTGTTCTGGTATGAATGCCTTTTATAAGCTGGCAAAGCAAGATTATAGTTAAACATACTTGTCATAAAACATTATATTAGGCATATTATATCGTTCAACACCATATTTATAATTAGCCCTTCAGGAATATGAGATTCAGAAGTATAAATTATTTCAACCATATTATATGCATTGCTTATGATGTGTGTTGTTCAATCAGAGTCATTCAGACTGGCTGGGATACAGAGAATGTAGTAATGGTTAGAATATTATTTATATAGGCCTTTCATCGCAACAGTTATGGTGTGAATGCCCTTTAGCAGCTGACAAAATATGATTATAACTAATTATACTTCTTATAAGACATACAATATGTTAAACGGCTTAAATCACATAAGCTGAAAATATAAAAATTTTCATAATTCTGCAAAATGACACAATTTCATTAACTTAGATTTCTTTTTACTCATCCATTTTATTACACCCTGTTTAAAAACACAAATTATTTATATATTTGAATAATTTTCATAAATCTTTAAGTACCACCTTTCAATAATAATGAGTTAATAATGAACTGCTAACAAAATTTTTAATCTTCCAGATTACCAAAGTGCATTTATAGGGAATTTTGCAATGAGGAATGGGATACGTATTTGCTGACTTTTTCATACAAAAAACTGATTTTAGCCATTGTAACTGCAATGCAAACACAATACATTGATCAAAATTTCTTTGTATTTCTATCACTTCTACTTTATAAAGATCTAGGGTAGTAAAAGGAAAAAAATTAAAACACTAACACTATACACCTGGTTTTCTAATTCCACTGATAAATGTAATATAAATATGAATATACAACATAAAAAGTGCATAAAACAACTACTGATGTTCAAAAACTAGTTTTAATACCCAGGTAGCTACTGTATTTAGTATAACAAAAATAATTTAACAAACTCATTTCTGAACAAAATTCAAATCATAAAGAAACCATTATTTCATAGCCCTGTTCAAAAACACAGAAATAATAAGATGATTTAAAGGAATTATTCTAGAATGAACTACAACTTCTTTCAGGACTCAAGTGAGGATGCAATTATGATGATAAAAAAATCAAAATACTAGTACCTAAACATTTATTCTACACATTCTGTGTTAATTTTTTGTAAACTGCTTCACAAAGTATCCACCAGGTTTCGTAAGGAAATTGTTTATTTCTTCTTTACCTTTAATCCACAATGCATGGTCAGGATTGGCCATCAGAAGTGAAGATGCAACCATTGCAGCAATGTGGGCTCCAGCTGAATGTCCCAACATATAGATACCTCTGAAAAGTGCTACAAGCATTACTAAACTTTACTGGTTTACAAGATTTATTATTAAGGCTGTAAATTTAAATTATGTATTTTCATTTCATAAACTTTTTTATTGAGTTGTGCTAGAAATATAACAGCACAGATGAAGTTGTGAACCATACTTGGCAGGCAATCTGATAATACATCCTTCAATCTTTAAACACACTTAGTAGTGCCAAAACACAAACACTTTACACTATCTCAGGAACCAGTAAACAAATAATCAATTGGTAGAACACTAGATAATAAAAAAGTTAAAGAACAGTTGCCTCACTTCAGCAACTCTTCTATGAGATAAAGAAGTGCACAAGAAATGCATCTGGGAATATTTAAAAAAGTTCCTTACAAATTTAAATTAGCTGTACATAAATTTAAAGAACTGATATCAGTTACATTTATAGTTGCTTTCTGTGACCTAATAAATGTACTTCTAAAATTCATGTTTGAAAAATTCTGATCTTGCTAAATGTAACACATTTTTGTTTTGTTCAATGTTTACAAGTATAAGTTTTGCTACTAATTCTTATGAATCATAACATTACCCATGAATTGTCCTAGAGAATCAACATTTCTTCACATTAAGAACTTTCTTGATTATTGTATACCATACTCTAATAGCATAATAATCTTCAATAAAAGAAATACCAATTTGACCTTATTTCTTGATGATGAGAAAGCTACTTAAAATAAAAACGTTTTTCAGAATGGCTGGTATGGTTATTAACATTTTTATTGATAAAGAGAGAACAATGTTTTGACCCTCCTTGGTCATCTTCAGGTTAAGAGAAAGAGTTTGCAACTGATCGTTGCTGGACACTCTCGACCCTAAGACGTGTTTGGCAAAGGTCACTTGCAAACTCTTTCTTAACCTGAAGATGACCTAGGAAGGTCGAAACATTGACCTCATTTGATAAAATATTTTTTTCTAATAATAATGTAAGTAATAGTTTTTGCACCTAAGCAAAACAAGTTTTCTTGATAAATATTTGCATGAATAATTCAAAATTTCACATGAACCTTATTATCAGTAGTTACACATTTTGTATCAAATTCTGAGACATACATGCTTCATCTAATCCTGCAAGTAACCATTTTATACTGAAATCAAGGTTATGAAATTGTATATTTAAAACACTAATTTATAATGCATAAAAACAAACAATACAAACATGCTTTGAAAAGCACTGTAGACATAGAACACAGGAAACATAAGAAATACATATCAGTTGTATTGGTGATGTAAATCTGAAACTTTTAGATTCCAACATCATATGCAAGCAAGATTTTACCACAAAAGACTTTAATATTCCCATTATTGTAAGCTACATTTTGAATTTTATAGTTTGAATATTAGCTAGGGAGAGAGTGGTGGGTCTTAACGATAATAACAAAATAGGCCTAGAATAATTAAAAAAACTTTTATGGATGTGACAGTGTTCTGACATATTTAAAGCTGGATCATATATGTGAGTATACATGTGAAATGTATATGGTTTTCAAGAAAGAGTGTGAACCACTTCAATGTTACTTATCATGGTTACTTGGTGTAAATAAGGTGATTTCATTTTGCATCAGTCCATGTACTGTTAAGAGTTTTGAATATTATTTGTAATGCAGCTCTATCACAATTTATGACAATGTGCAAGTGGTTCAAGCTTGTAAAAAATCAGAAGGAAATAAAGTAATTTTATTGTGGACTGAACTGAATTACTTCCATCAAATAATTTTAAAAGAACCCACCCATATATGAACAATAGAGCAAAACTTACATTAGTTAAAATACTTCAGTATCATATATGCTCCCTTACCTCGAACCTCGAGACTTTGCCATATCAATAACATGTGCTACAGCTCGACACATATCTGCCACAATATCATCAAGGGTTGCTAGTAGTATGGACAGAACATTCAAGTTGTAAACAAACTGAACACAATATGACACCATGTGATACTAAGCACAAAATTCTACTGACATTAGTTTGAAACTCATAAAATTTTTAAAACATTATCAATTCGTTCAAGATCTGACAATATGATGTGCCATAATAAAACGACAAACAACCTATTTTTGCACTCTACCTATATTCTCAATATTAAAAAATAATAATTTGTCTTAAAATATGTGGTGATAGTCTCATAAAAATTCCCAATATTAGAGGTTACACATTCCTAACAATATTTTGTTCAACCATTAAAAATTGCCAATCTGGTTGGAATGTTGGTTGTAACAGCTTTGTGAGTGATCTTTCTTCTTAGTAAGTTAAACAAGCAATACATCAGACTCATTTTAATATCCTCCATTATCAAACTACTATCTTATTAAAGAGTTTTACTAACTTATTTCCTAAGTTCTGATGAATGCCACTTGCCCACATTTTTCTATAAGTTCTTTGAGCACTCCAGTAAATCCATGATTGTAATAACTGTTGAATAGGAGATGCTTACTTCTCAGTGTATTCAACTAAGCCTAACATTCCTCTCTGTTATAATATTTCTGCCTTACCTTTAGGAGCAAGACTGTAGCCTGCAACAATACACAACATTCCTGCATCAATGAAAGGTGGAGCTACAAAACTTGAATCTTCTCGGCTGAAAACACCATTAGAACACCACAAATGAAACATTTTAAATTTAGGGTTAGATCAGGGTAATCCAGTCCTCTTATGCATGAATACCACATTTTAATCCTTACATAAAACCATCATCCAAGACAAGATAGAAAATATCTAATTTTAAATACTTGATATTTAAATTAGAATTTGTGATGCAAGATAAACAACAGCTTTATATTGTCATATTCATTATTAATTGCAGGTTATACACATCAATGAGAAGTTTAGTAAATGATAAAAACAACTCTGACCACTTGTGAAAGAAACTATCCACATTATCTAATAAATCATTATTTCTTCCATAACAAAATTAATCTTACCTGAACCTTTGGGTATTCTTTACACATTTAGCTTGTCTTTCCTCAATGAGTGACAATCATGTGTGACAGCAGAAAAGTTTATTTCATATTGTTAAAAAAAATGTAAAGTTATTTTTTAAGTTCTGTTGTTTATGATATAAGGGATGCATTAATAGAGACATATAATTTATTTAATTAGAAGTTGGAGAACAAAACCATATTAAAATAGACATACCGACCCATAATCCATGCACCTCCGTGGATTATTACTAAAATAGGAGAATCTGTAATTAAGAAAAAGAAAAAAGTATCTAATTTAATCAATATTAATTTGAAAATATTTCATGTTCAGGGTTTTAAAGTGATCAATGCTACTTCATACAATTTCATAATATTTTATCTCAAATCTCGATGACTCCTTCAAATTAACATCTTTAAAAACAAATCACAAGTTTGCAATAAACATGCTTAGAAAACAGATAACACATAATATAAAACAATTCAAACTTTATGATCTATAGAATTAATAATTCACCTATTTTGTTAACCCTCAGATTTTGTGCAAATATTTAACAGTAAACATAATCCTGCTAAAACAGTCAGTCACTTGTACCCTTTAAAAACCAAAACACTGTTTGGTGACAATCACTATTGCTGACTAACCTTTTCATGACAAGCTCAGTATAAGATACAAGTTCATACACACACTTACAAATGTTAAGTGTTTATAGTGCAGCTTATAACCCTTTCACAACAGGCTTGGTATAGTACACAAGTATATATACACATTTGCACATATTAAGTATTTACATTATAACATTTGATACAGTATGTGTACCTTCACAAAATTTGGCAGACTTTTAGTGTAGGTTACAAGTTTTTTGTACACAAAAAAATCAGATTTCTTAATTTAATATTTTTACTAAAGATTTGTTTGTGAAATTATTGAGACCGTTTGGTTATTAATCAAAGTTTGAAGTGATTTCATGTTATAATTAAAAACTATTCTTCATCCCAAAAATCGCACATATTACTTGTGTAATCTCTAAACCTTCGTCACCACTGATTAAAACCTCATAAATACATTTCAAATGTTTGTTTTCAGTAAGGCTATATATTTTAGTTTCTGTATCATATGAAAGGTCTGTCAATTAACCAACCTTGTAACCATCATAAAAAAATTAGAAAATAATTTTTTTGAGCTAGAATGACTAAATGTTATAAAATGAAAATACAAATGTTTAGTCCAAACAGCATAAGTCTCATAAAGTTATATATTTATCATTTTTATTACATTGACTTTGTAGTTGCCTAGCTAACATAATTTGTATTGAGACAGTACACATGTACTCATGTTACTGCATCCAATAATTATTAATATAAGACAAACCTGGTCTTAGCTGTGGTTTAGTAGACTAGTGTTAGGAATTATACAGTAACATTTAGATCATTATATATAATATATTATTACTATTTAGAAATAAGTTATGAAACATTTTTCTTAACAATTATCTCTTATAGCTATGACCTCTGAACTGTGTTACAACTGGGCATAAGTTATTGAGCCTTTTAAAATTTCACATTTCTTTAGGGTTTTTTATATATACAATTTAATAACTTAAATATCATAAATAACTATACTAATACCACAGAATTCCATTGTAATTTATTAAGCTAAGTAACTAAACTGTATTTAAGTCTTTAAAAAATTATGAAACTTTTTTAACCTACGTCCTTGAAATCTTGCTTTGAAAGAACAAGGAGGACTTCTAACACATTAAAATGACTGAGGAAACTAAAGGTATATTATAAGCTGTTGATTGGTTATTCATGTCATATATTGTAGTAGAAGTATATAAGAAACCATTTTCATAACTGAAAACGGGTGAAGGGGGCCACTGTATTTGATTCAGTACATAAACCATATCTCACCAAAATAAACAAATATTAGGTTCTTATTTTATATTATAGCTTGATAATATTAGTAATTTGAGTTCCCAATTTGTATAAAACTATATATTTAGTATTTTGACATCACAAACATCTAATTTTAAACAGTGTTACAATCAACATACCATGTGACTTACTAAAATCTATATTTAAATGTGTTCTTTTAATATTTACTTTTAAAATAAGAAATTAATTCATATATTATATTAAAGCTTGAATTATAATCTCAAATACTTGTATAATTTCTGAAATCTCAAAATATATTTCAAAGTTGGTTTTCAGTAGAACTTTATCTTCCATCTGTTATATACTCTAATCTCTCTTGATGTGAGATCTGACAATTCAACAGATCTCATAATCACTATAAAAATTTACGAAATGAACATAAATTATGATTTTTTTCATTCCATAATGACTACGTATTATAACACAAAATATTGAGCCTACATGGCTTAAGTTTCATAACATTATACATTTCTATATATATGTATTACTTTTATTTTATTGACCAATCAGCTGTTCATCGCCAATTATCTCGCTGATCACTCCAAGACAATTGCTAACTGGTGTACAGTCAGGTTTTGATAACTGGACCAACATCCATGTATGGAACAGAGATGGTGGTGATAGAGCCAGAACAGATGGGCTTTGTGACTCTGTCAAGTAGCTCATTCCCATGAATACCAACATGACCTGGTATATAAAAAAAAAATGGACAGAGATAAATGATAGAGAGATAATGAATTCCCTATACAATCTTCAAACCTCAATCAGATTCCCCTTAATTCTTCATTTTTCAAGAGAAAACAGCTTGAGGGATTTCAGCCTTTCCTCACATGACAACCCCAGCATCCCAGGCACCATCCTAGCAACCCTTCTCTGAACCATTTTCAAAAATTTGATATCGTTCTAAGGTAGAGAGCCTAAGAGTGAACACAATTCCAAATGCAGCCTAACCAGTGACCTATTCAAACAAATTATAACCTCTTTAATCCTGTAATTCAATAAATCTGTAGATACAACCTAAAATCCCATTTGCCCCACCATTAAAAACAATAAATTGTTTGGATGACTTTAAAGACTGATCAACTACTACACCAAGATTCCTTTCATAATTTTGTTAAATTTATTCCCACAGAAATAATACAATTCAGATTATGATAACCCACATGCATTATTTTGCATTTATTACAATTAAAACTCATCTGCTATTTATTTTTCCAACTCAATAAACGATCTAAATCCTTTTGTAAATCATCAACATCCTCTTCACAGCCAAAAACAACCAAGCCTCTATTATCATCTGCAAATTTAAATAATTTATTGACCATTCCTTCAGAAAATAAGAGAGGAAAGGTCCTAAGACTGAGCCCTGAGGTACCCCAATTGTTACATTAATCCAGTTTGACTAAATTCCATTCATAACAACTTTCTGGTTTCTTCCATCCAGCCACTTTTCTATCCAGTTTCCTAACTTATCCCCCCATACCTGCAGAGATAATTTCTTACAAGCCTTTTATGTGATACTTTGTTAAATGCTTTCCGAAATTCCAGATATACCAAACTTACACCCTTACCTTCAGCTACACTGCTGGCTAAAATCTTAAGACCAATGAACATAAAAAATATGCATTTTGTGTTGTTAGACTCAACCACTTATTTTAGCAGAGCTTGAAAGATAAAAATAAGAAAAGGGAAAATAAAAATAAAAACGTTTTAGCATTTAATAGAGAATTGTGAACACTATGAAATTAGTCTAAATACTAGCTGGTCAAAGTTTAAGACCATACTGAAACGAAGTGTTAATTGGTAAACACTAACGAAATTTAGTCATTTGTGTTCAAGCATTAGCGTTGTCAACATCTCTCACTGACATCTCGAGGTTACATTGGGTTAAAAGCATGACAAAGGCTAAAATTTGACAGAGTTTCAACGTGGCAGAGTTGTCGAGCTGCAAAAGCAAAGTCTCTCTTAACGTGCCATCGCTGGTGACATTGGGCAAAGAAAAACTGCTGTTGCAAATTTCTTAAAAGGCCCTGAGGAACATGGAAAGAGAATTTTGCTGGCGTTGAGCAGGAGGATTCCACAGGTTGTCCAGCAAGACACCAGCTAATTATTGAACCACACTGAGACCCTTACAGATGCAGAATGCAGCTCAAGAACAATAAGGTGGCATCTATGAGAGAAAGGCTTTAGAAACTGTAAACGTCTTCAAAAGCCACACCTTCTTCCACATCCTGAAACAGCTTCGGTTAAACTTTGCTGACAAGCACCAAACATGGGACGTAGAAAAGCGGAAGAAGGTTTTGTTCTCTGATGAGAAAAAATTTAATCTGGATGGTCCAGATGGCTTCCAATGTCACTGGCATAATAAGATTATCCTACTGGGGACATTTTCTGCATGACACAGTGGAGGAGGTTCCATCATGATCTGGGGTGCTTTCTCTTTCCATGGAACAATGGAGCTTCAGGTTATACAGGGCCGTCAAACAGCAGCTGGCAACATTGGCATGTTGGAGAGAGCATCTTTACTGACTGAAGGCCCTCACTTGTGTGGAAATGACTGGATCTTTCAGCAGGACAATGCTGCAATCCACAATGCCTGCAGGACAAAGGACATTTTCATGGCAAATAACATGATTCTTTTGGACCATCCAATGTGTTTGCCCGAACTGAATTCCATTGAAAATGTTGAGGGCGGATGGCAAGAGAAGCCTATAGAAATGGACGTCATTTCCAAACAGTGCAAGATCTTTGTGAAGCCATCTTCACCACTTGGAATAACATTCCAGCCAGCCCTCTGCAAACACTTATATTGACCATGCCAAAGAGAATGTTTGAAGTTAGTTGCAATGACGGCCATGCAACTCAATACTGAGTCCTCTTGTTAGGCATTTTCTACCCTGTTTAGGACTTCTTTTTGGTATGGTCTTAAACTTTTGACCAGCTAGTATTTAGACTAATATCATTGTGTTCACATTTTCCTTATTAAATACTAAAAAAGTTGTTTTTTGTTTTTTTTTCCTTTTCTTATTTTCATCTTTCGAAGCTCTACTCAAATAAGTGGTCGAGTCTAACAATACAAAATGCATATTTTTTCTTCATGTTCACTGGCCTTAAGATTTTGGCCAGCAGTGTATAAAAGCCACTTCTTCTTCCCCTAAATATTCTATCTCTATTAAATAACCTGTAACCCTGTATTTCAAATAAACTCCTGTCATCAAAATCATCCACTTTTAACCATGTTTCAGTTAACCCCATAACATCAAAACCTTTCATTCCAACTGTGCCCTTAAGTCATCTGTTGTATTTCTTAAATTTCTAGTTCTACAATAATAACAATTTAGCTTATCCTCATAATTACTTCTATACTCATTTCCTATGCTAAACTTTTTTCTGCCTCTTAATCTTTTTGCATTTAGTTTTACTGGCTCTCATCACTGTCTAGTCCTAGTTTGAAACTTCCCTTACAGCAAACAGACTTAACAAACAAGCCAGCCCAACAATATTTAAATGTAAACAATCCAATCCAAAAATGTTTATTCCACTGAATTGATCCCACTAGTCCAGCCAGCCTATCTGCTCATCCTTACATAGGAGTCTAAGCCTTGCATTTAGCTCTAGTGACTTACTAATAATTTCATACCCAGAATTATAAGCAGTATCCCTCACAAAATTAAGTTGTTTTTAGTTAAATACCTATATCTAATAGGTATATATAAAATAACTATATAAAAACAAGTTATTCAATTTCAGTGTTCTTAAAACATAGAACGGTAAATAAAAAATTATAGAGAGAAAAAATAGAAGGTCCTTAGTTTAGATTCTACCTCGTCAATATTGATAATTGGAGTTCCTAATTCATGAGAAACTACAAAATTTGTATTTCTACATTATAAACATCTAATTTGAATCAATGCCTCATTCAACGTACAAAAAAATTCAATATTTAGGGTTTATTTTCTAATATTTACTTTTAAATTAAGAAATTATCTCATGTGTCATAATACATCTTGAATTATAACCTACAAATTGATACCAAACTTATTGACACGTGTCCATAAATGGTAGTTTAATAATATTTTGAATTAGAGTCAACAAACATGAAGTGACGTGGTTTTTAATCCATGACTCATAATAATAGAGTTAAAGTATCTCAAACATGAAAGTTTCAGAATTTTCTGATGCTCTACTGTAAACATTATACTTCTGTATCTACGGTAGGTCTGAACCACTTTTATTGTACACAGAAAGTTCTAGTTAACATAATAAATATACAGACTTTAATCGTAGTCTCTAAACTTCACTTAGAATTTGTGGAATTTCTGAAAACTGGTTGCATACGAGTTATCAAAGTTTGCCTAAACATTAATATAGATGACTCACCTGCTGGAACTTTATCTGCTCCAAATATATCAAGCTTTTCTCGTTTACCAAATCCATAACTTATCCCTAACTGACAAGGAATCTCTTTCTTCAACCTTTCACTTGCTAGCAAAACAAGAAAATAATATTAGACAATGTACTCTCAGTAACCACGCTTTTACAACATCTTGTAAATATGAGTTTGCCAACTGTTATGTTATCATTGTGTTTATATACTATACAAAGTTACACGTAATTTCCTTGCTGTTCAGTTTGGTTATACATATTCAACCACTTAAGGTGTTATTTCATGTACAGTTCTAACCTAATTAAATAATTCACCTACACTCTGCCATCAATTGTAATACGGGTTCATGAACTTTTAATGATGGTTATCTGAATCATTTTTATTCTATCAATACTTTTAGAAATATTTTAAAGTTAATTTCACAAAAATAAATTTCCATAAAAACTCAATTCTGCTTAAAAGTGCCAGATAAGTCACCCACATTCTTTGACTAATTATTCACCTGGCTATTTTGATTTTGTTTGTGCCATTTCTATTAGTTTTTTAATCCTGGAGGGACTTAATCAATACAATCACTGTGTTAAGTGTCACTCTTTGCCTTATGACTAAATATTGCTGTCATATGGTAAATGGTATGTCAATATAATATCCATTCTCTACCTGTCCATGTATCTATATAAATATAATAGTACTGTCTGTTGTGTGTCCATCTAACAACTTATCTATATAAATATGACAGTACTGTCTTTTCTATGTCCATCTAACAAGTTATTTATATGAATAACAGTACTGTCTGTTGTATATCCATGTAACTATTTATCTATATGACAATACTGTATATTGTATGTCCACATAACTACTTATCCATACAACAGCACTCTCATTTGTATGTCCATCTCACTACTGTATACATATAACAGTACTATATTTTGTATGTCCATGATATTCTGCCTCTTCTAGTAGCATAACCAATCAGATATTATTACAGCTAATCAACATCCAGTCCTTACAAACAACACACACTTTGGAGTGTTATTAATAAAATTATATTAAAAAGGTTAAATGTCTTAAATAAACTCTCATAATACATAAACATGTTTATTGTGGTTGTTTTGTAAGCATACTTTATCAGTTATTAATAATTTTGCTATATTGTGCCTCAGGGCCCATGACATCTATTAGTATGTGAATGTTGTGTTACAGAATCTGTGACATATACTAAACATTTCCTATATTTCTCCCTGGTGGACATGTATCTCCTTCCAGGGTCATTTCCACCAAATTTTCTACTGGTTATAAGATGTATGAAGTCATATAAAAAAAACCGATGTGATAAGCAGACTTTCAGTAAATGTATGCCTTCATTGAAATGTTGGGGTAAATAATGGACTTCAACAACACTGACAGCTTTACATCTGCAGCTATATATTTTTGTTAACCCTTTCACAACAGGCTTGGTGTAATATACACAAGTTTATATACCTATTGGCACTTTTTAGTGAAGATTACAAGTTTTCTGCATACAAAAAATAATATTTTTTATTGAAATATTTTTACTAAAGATTTGTTTGTGAAAATATTGGTCTGTTTGGTAACAAGTTTGAGTGCAAAGTGATTTCATGTTATGATTAAAACAATGATTTTAAACTATTTTTCATCCCAAAATCTCGAAAATACATTCAAATGTTTGTTTTCTGAAAGACTTTATATTGTATGTTCTTTTCTATACTCTAACTGTGTGGGATCTGTCTCTTGGCCAAACTTGTATCCATCATAACAGAATAGGTAATAGGTTATGTTTGTTTCATGCTACATGACTACATGTTATAACATGAAAATACAAATGTTCAGACAAACCAGCTTAAGTCTCATAATGCTATACATTATATTGACTCTTTTGTACTGTCTGTTGTTTGTCCACGTAACCACTTATCTATATAAATGTAACAGTACTGTATGTCCAGTGTGACAAGGTGCACATACACTCATGTTACATGTCCAATAATATAAAACTTACCATCAGTCTTCCCTGTCTTGACTGTGTTTTAGTGGACTAGTAGTTTGTAATATACAGTTACATTTCAATTATTGTATATTATATATTACTACTATTTAGAAATAAATTATTAAACTTATATTTTTTAAAATATAGAAAAATAAATAAAAAGTAACAATTATCTATTTTTGCTATGACCTTTGAACTCGAATGTTACTAGACACAGGTTGCTAAGCATTTTAAAATTTTGCATGTAGAAAACATATGTTTGGAATGTATTAAGAATTACACAAATAATACTTGAGATATTTGGGATGAAGAACAGTTTTTTTTTAAATCCCACCATGAAGCCTCTTTGAACTCAGACTAGTAATGAAATACTCTATTTTCACAAACAAATCTTCAGTAAAAATATTTCAGTAAAATCTGATTACAAAATACTTGTAATCTTTACTAAAAGCCTACCAAATTTTGTGTAGATACACATGCTCTATCAAAAGTCACAGCACAAATACTTGACATGTGCAACTGTGTATAGCAAATACATTAATCTGTACACAAATGGTTCAGAAATAAGATCAAATGGTTATGCCGACTAAGTTATTTGGTATTTTCCATACATTCCCAATAAATTATAAACCTTTGTTTCATGACAGATAATTCAATATTCAACCAAAATTGTTATACCTTTAGCTCCTTCACTGATATAGGTTTGCATAGCATTTTCTTGAGGAAAGCGATGAGACCACAAGTCTACAGAATACTGCTTTTCAATCTCCTGATGTGTGATTAAACACACAATTTAGATAGAAAAGGATAGTCATTAAAAATATAACACTAATGTTAATATATTTATCAACATTGTTTTAATTTTCATAACAATTTCAGACAAATACTTACACAAAGTAATTATTGTAATTATTTTGTACTTCAAAGATTTCTCGACATTCCTCGTGTTTATAAAAATTTGTTTGAAACTTCAATTACGGAAGTGGATGTTCAGAGTGAAAGAATGGAAAAGGTTACACATTAAAATATTTTCAAGGTTTTTGTTAATCGGATTGGGCAGAACATTTTAGAATGAAAGACGTTTGGTTGAAAATTATTTTGAATGATATAAACATTTATTTAAGTGTAAAAATTTATAGCCAGCACATGAATCTATTTATTGATCAGTTTCTTGTTCAACATGGAGTTTTCTTAAATTGGTCATTCTATTGAAGAGTCTAAAAAACTTGGGATCTAATATTACTTCAGAATGAAGGAAATTCAACTTTAAACTGACTGTTGAGTATACCTTTACTTATCACATACTATACCTCCACTAGAATGACCGACGAAGACCTTCAAAATGCCAAGATTCTGCCATTGGTTAAGAATGAACTGAACACTAGTTTAGTTGCAACTAATCTTGCAAGTCATATAGTTTATTTGATGAAGTTCATATCTTCAAGATGATAAGACAGCACTCTGAATGCTTGTGAATGCACTTCCAAATGAATTTAGTAATTAGCAACTAAAACAAGCTGTTCTACTGTGTTATTAATTAAATTTGTTAATGGAAATTGTAATCCAAACCTTTTCTAACATGAAACCCTGAGCAGTAGTGATAAAAAGTAACCATGTGGATTGTGGCAACAGACAAGAGGTAATTGGGTAGACTGAATCAAAATAAAAAAATCAGACAGAGGTGATTACCAAAACTAGCAGGACTGGAGACAACAAGAATCACAAAATAAAATTCATGGGGAAGAAAGATAAAGTAACAGTGAGGAAAATGAAACAAATAACTCGGAGTGACACCACTGTGACGAAAAAGAAACCACAAGCTTAGAAAAAAAAACTACAATTAAACCTATGACTCATAATTTCACTTAAAGAAAATATCGAAAGTAGAAAAGGGAATTATAGCAGAACATTTTCTAAACATCCAACGTTTTCAGTAACAACGGAATTAAAAAAAAGCACCATAAATGTACCTAACCTCATCCAAAGGCATGGCTGTAACAGTATTTTAATCTTCTTGTTTCTCAGTTTCAGTAACACCTGGAATAAACAGAAAATAACCAATCGTATGAATGTGGTTCCATCTGGCTAACTCCTGAGAAATTTGAAAATCTAGCAAATTATTTTGCTGAACTTATCAAACTACTAATCTATACTTTAACAAAATGAAAATGAATTGCATCTTTACAAATAATATATTTTCCTGAAAGAATAATGCCATAAAAACAAGCAATGGTTTCAAGTTAACTTTTCTGAAAACAGAACAAGTACAAAAATCTGAAACTTTAACCCCAGAATTTTATTCTTTAAATTAAGTGTTGTAGCTTGCAAAAAAACATAAATTTGTCTAACATCAGGCATCATGTAGATCTTGGTAGTGAAACCCAAAGAAAACAAAAAAGCTTAATTTTGCTTTCAGGGTTAAAAAACATCAAAATATTTAAAGAATAATTGTAGTTTGTTTTAGTTTTTGCTAAAAAAAAACAAAACATTATTCCATAAACTATGTTTAAAGATAAGTTACTGGGTGTAGGATTCTGTGTATCAACATTAATGTATATGATGTATATACAACAGAGATTAATCCCATATTCAGTTTTTACAATATTTTAAGAACAGTTTGAATTATTTTGTTATTTTATTTTCATGGTATTATAAAAATTTTCAATCATTACTTTCATAATATGCAACATTAATTAACGAACATTCATAAGCAAATTACAATGTTAAACGTAATTTTTATTTCTTGAATGTTATATTTTGTTACACTTACAAAGTGCAGATAGTCCTCATGTAGCTTTGCGCGAAATTGAAACAAAATAAACAAAACACATACTTGTAATATTCACAAATAAAGATAAAAATAACAACCTCAAACCCATATGAATGGTGAACTACCTCGACTTAAATCTTTCCAAATTTTAGGGCTTACATTGTACATGGCTATTGATTGCCCTGAAAGGGGCCCCGGCAAGTGTGGTTACTCTGAACCTCGTGTGCCATATACACTTCTCTCACTTTCTCTGGTGTTTGGGTATATATATTTGTATACCCAGGACGGTCAGGTACACTAAACCTCTTCCTCCTTCCATAACTTTGTTAGAATGGCTAGATTAATATATTTCAATTAAATACTAAATGGCTGGAGTGATATCAAAGTTTAGTCCTTTTCTGGGCAATGTCCATTTTTTGTTCTTTGATTTTATTATTATGTTTTTTTAAATAAGTCTATAACGTAGGTGGCCTGTTTTAGTTTGGCTCTATTCTATTATTACTATTATTATTAGTATTTTAAAGATTTTATCTTAATGACCTAATGTAGAAATTTAGCGGGGAGAAATGTTTAGGTCTCTCATCATCATACATGCAATATCTGTCTAGTTCGCATAACAACTCATTTTTTCGCCAATTTTTATCGAAATATTGCACTATGTAGAAGTCTATCTTTTTATTGTTTGTGTATTTGAGTAATTATGTATGAACTTTGATGAAGTGGTTTTAGGTACTAGGTTTTAGGTAGCATGTAAGTTTCGAATCATGTTAATCCTAAAAATTTTGCGGATGTAGCAGTCTGGAGGAGCTCTCCGTTCATGTAGATTTGGGGTTGAACTTCTTGATGTTTCGTATATTTTGAAAATATTACTAATTGCGTCTTTTTTGTATTTATTTTAATTCTATATTTTTTGCAATATTCACATATTTAGTTGTGGTTGTTAGTGGTTGCTATTTCTGGTGTAGGGGCACTTCTCCAAATTGCTACATCATCAGCGAACTGAGACGCGTATCCATGGTTTGGGTCTTTAAGTGGCATATTATTTACACACATGATGAAGAGAATACGGCTAACCGCCCATCTTTGAGGGACTCCAGCTTGAGTGAAGAACCTGAGAACGTTCCCTCTACGTTGCCTCTACATTTTCTATTTTCCAAAAGTATGATAACCAGCGAATAATTCCTCGCGGTAGTCCCATTTCATACATACGGAACCGAAGACCATCGTGCCATACAGTGTCTAATGCTTTCTCGATATCGAGGCATTCTTTTTTTTATTAAAGCTGTTGATTATTGTTTCAGTTAACCTAATTAAGTGATCTGTTGTTTGTCTTTATCTAAATCCGTTTTGTTCTGGTAATTTTGAATTAATCTCCAAAAATGTGGGGAGTCTATTGCTTATTATTCCTTCGAGAATTTTACCTACACAGGTGGTCAGCCTGATCGGTCGATAACTGTTTGGTTTATTGGCTGGTTTTCCTTCTTTGTGGAACATTAAAATATTAGCTTGCTTCCAAGAAACTAGGATGTATCCAGAGTATAGAGATAAATTAAATATGGCTAATAGGTGGTCAAATAATTTTGGAGTGTCTTTTTTGAGAAGAATTGTTTGTATTCCATCATTTCCTGTTTTGTTGTTTTTTTTGTATTTTGATTGCTTGTTCAAGTTCATTTAGTGTTTTTTTGTTTTGTTTTTTTGGTGAGTAGTTGGTAATTGTAGTCATATGTATTGTTAGTGTTGCTGTTTTTAATGTTGACTGGAAAGTGTTATTTATATAATCTTATGTTATTTGTTACAAGCTTGTTTATTTTATTGTAGTAATAGCTGTTCATGTCCGTGTCATTGTGTTTTAAATGTGCTTTGTAATTGATGTTTGAAGGCTTCTGCTTTTTTCTTTGTTTGTTTGTTCTAAGGTGTTATATTTCAGTGTTGGGTATTTTCTTGTAGTGGGTTCATTTGTGAATCTTTTAAATGTAGCCAGAACTTACTAAGGTCGGCTTGTTCGTCTAGTTTAGTGCAGAAGTTGTCCCATTTTCTCTTTTTTTGTTGTTCAATTGCTGCTCTAATTTTATTTCTAATGTTGATGATTTATGTTTTTATTTCTTGTCCTCTTGTTGCCATGAATAGTCTTCTTAATTGTCTTCGTTGTTTTATCATTGTTAATAGTTGTTTGG